>NC_042999.1:76556484-76571484 GCF_006345805.1 Octopus sinensis | reverse complement strand
CTGTCTTTATTGGAAGTCATACGTGTGCTCTTTAGAAAAGTTTCCGTCGAATATATGTTGAAGAAAATAAATAACACAGGAATTCAAAGTATCTTTACTAATGATATTTTACACTTACGTATGTACACATATATCTAAGTATATTTGAAGTAAAGGAATTTTCTTTCCACTCATCTTCCAAACCACATAACTATGGGACGATTGTTGACAGAGTAATGTCAACAAGTACCGTTCAGCGCAGAATGTAAACATTGATATAAATACACACACGCGCAACATGACTACGTATACACCCACAGACGCGGATCTTGAACGGTAAAAAGCAGGAAAATGAAATTTATACTTTTCACATATACATAGGTATTGTTATGTGGTTAGGAATTTTGCTTGTAATGATTTGGTTAGAAGTTCGGTCCCACTGCACGTTACTTTTTCCTTGTACTAAATACGTTGCTTGAAAATAAAATTTCATACTGTATAGAATCTATTGTGTGTGTGTATGTGAGTGTGTAAGTGCATATGTGTATACACTCACATATATTTATTTATGTATATGTGTTTCAGTAATTTTCACTGGTCTAAATATCTTTACTCGACAAATTCCATCTTCGATATAATGAGTGCCAAGACACGCTAAGACTCGCATTTGCGATTTTTTTGTTTGTTTTTCGTAAAGTATATCGACCACTGAACATGGTCGGGTTACATAGATTTAAAAAAAAATATCTTACATTCAAAGATGGAGAAATAAACTGCTAGATAGATTGTAGCACTTTTTATGCGGGTGGCTTCGTAAGTGAAACCGCCTTTTACTACTACTACTACTACTACTACTACTACTACTACTACTACTACTATTACTACTACTACTACTACTAATGCTGCTGCTGCTGCTGCTGCTACTACTACTACTACTACTACTACTACTACTACTACTACTACTACTACTTATTTGTCTCTGATTCCATTTATACAATCTGCACCCATGTCTCCACCACAAACTTCGAGGGACATCAAGTTTTTGCATTAAATGATGCAACCAAAAACTAACCTGATGCCTGTGTTTATATATATATATATATATATATATATAAAACATCTTTATAAAATTTATAATGAGGTTTGAATGAATACGATTGCATTTACCTGGAGAGGAATTTACGTAAAATACGTGAGATACCTCTTAAGTATGATCTTTTGCAATTTACTTATTTTGGGGTTGCCAGGAAATTGGTTTACATTTTTGTTTGCACCATTTGATATCATTACAAGTGCTCCAATAGCTATAGATGATGTTGCTTTGAATAGCAAAATCCTCTGATTTCTTTCTGCAAGTCCTTATATTTGCTCAGTTTCTCAAGTGCTTACTGGGATGTCTTTTTTTTTTCAGATATTGCTACAACATCAGTCAAAATATATATTTTTTCGAAATTAACTTGTTACAATGACAAGTAGTCGGTTAATCTGCATTTCCCGATCATCTAACCTCTGACATTCCAAAAGACAGTAACTGTAGCATTCTGAGCAACTTGTGGTGGTTTGTATTCCCAAAAATTATCTTTTAGGAGAGATTGTATGTGCAGCATATTGACCAGTGTATGCCAATCGTTAGCGCGCCGAACAAAACGCTAAACAGCATTTCATCTGTCTCTACGTTCTGAGTTCAAATGTCGCCGAGATCGACCTTGTTTCATCATTTCGGGGTCGATGACATAAGTAGTTTGAACACTGGGGACAATGTAATCAACTAACCACCGACACCCCCAAATTTCAGGCATGGTGGCTATAATAAAAATATGTTCTCTTATATTGTCTGCTATCCAGCTTTTCTTCCATTTAATATTGTCTTATCTATGTATAATACGAGGAGTGTATGAAAAGTTTTGAGCCTTCTGGCATTCCTGTTAACAGTTCCACACTTATAATAAGCAAGTGATTGGTCTATAATTTCTTGCTTTTCTCTTTCATAATCTGTATTGTTCGCCCTCTAGTCATCCAATCTGGTATTATTCCTCCATTCAGATTGTTAGATTTTTCCTGCAACCTTTCTTTTCTTCTAGCAGTAAATTCAGGTTGTCAAGGTGCTTTTAAATGCTTTCGGAAAGCATTCCTGTTAACAGTTTCCACACTAAGCATTCTTGTTAACAGTTTCCACATTATTACTATTATTATTATTATTGTTGTTGTTGTTGTTGTTGTTGTTATTATTATTATTATTATTATTATTATTGTTGTTGTTGTTGTTGTTGTTGCTAATGTTTTCTTTTAACTCAAATTTGTTGGAACTCTTGAAGTCTTGCATGCGTAATTGCTTGCTACCTGCCTCCTACGGTATCATGTTATCTGTTCTTTTCAACTATGTAATACATTCTTGATTATTCTGGTCGTAACAAGGAGTCACATCTTCAGTAACAACTCCACTGGGCACTCCGTTCCGATTTCCTTTATATTCCTTTTGATGCCTTCTGATACTATCCCCAAGAATCCAGTAATAATCAGCATTATCTTCACATTCTTGATTTTTCTCATAGCTGGAATATTTCGTACTTAAGAGGATTGCATATGCAATTATTATTATTATTATTATTATTATTATTATTATTATTATTATTATTATTATTATTATTATTATCATTGTTGAGTGAAAGAGCAGCACATACCATCAAAGTGACACTAGGGTTCAAATATATGAAGCCCAGTATACCCATCATGACTACCGTCTGTTAATGGTACACCAGGCACATACACCACAGACATGTGTGGGCAACATGGTGATTTCATACCAAGCTAAACAGCGTATGACCTTTTGACCTTGCAGGTGGGGCCCATTTAGAAGTTTCTTTAGATCGAGTAGCGCATCGCGCTCGAAAGGTCTATGAATGAGGTTCGTTAAGGATATTGAACAAAGCACCCATGTTTCCAGAGGCGAATTATTCAAACGCCAAAAAGTTCCTCTGAACACATGGATATGATGCTCCCCCACTACTTCTACGCAGGCGACAAGCTAGGAGAATCGTTAGCTAGCCGTTTAAAATGGTTAGCGGCGTTTCACCCGACTTTACTTTCTGAGTTCAAACTCCTACGAAGTTGTCTTTGCTTTCGACATTTCGAGGTCATTTAATGGCATCTATTTTGTTAATGCCATTCGCGGTCAGTAAATGGTATTTATTTTATTACTGCCATTTGAGCACTGAGGTCGATGTAATTGACTTACCCGTTCCACCGAAATTGCTGGCCTTGTGTCAAAATTTGAAACCATTATCATGATCATCATCATCATCATCATCTTCAAGGCGTCGAGCTGGCAGAATCGTTTGCACGCCGGACGAAATGCTTAGCGGTATTTCGCCTGTCGCTACGTTCTGAGTACAAATTCCGCCGAGGGCTTTGCTTTTCATACTTTCGGGGTCGATAAATTAGGTTCCAGTGAAACACTGGGGTCGATGCAATCGACTAGGCTCCTCCCCTACAGAATTTCAGGCATTGTGCCTATAGTAGAAATCATCCTCATCTTCTTCTTCATCATCATCATCATCATCATCATCATCATCATCTTCTTCTTCTTCTTCACCACCACCTTCTTCTTCTTCATCACCACCACCTTCTTCTTCTTCATCACCACCACCTTCTTCTCCTTCTTCTTCATCATCATCTTCTTCTTCTTCATCATCATCATCACCACCTTCTTCTTCTTCTTCTTCTTCTTCTTCTTCTTCTTCTTCTTCTTCTTCTTCATCACTTTCTTCTTCTTCTTTTGTCCCGGTATGTTTCTGTTATGTGAATGTGAAGAAGGCGGCTTATAATATTTCCCTTTGTATGTGTGCTTCCTTCACAACTAGCTATTTTAGCTAATGAGAAGCTTCCAATGAAAATCGGTATCGTGCATGAGAAAACCAACCAAATAGGGAAAATTTAAACAGTCAAATTCTGAAAGAATCTTCGTGTACGCCAACCAATTTATCATGTCTTTGCTATGATGAATGAACCAACGATTCGAACAAATTTAGAAGGAAGAAGATCAGAACTATGACGAATACATGGTGTGTGTGTGTTTGTGTATATATACTTAGCCATACATCTATCCATTTATAAATACATATGAATATATGCGTGTATGTCTGTAGTTATAATTTGTTTAAAAGGTGAAAGACTACACACCACAGGCAAGTACTTCTTACATATATTATATCAACAGTATATATAAATTTTATATACATAGGCGTAAGAGTGGCTGTGTGGTAAGTAGCTTGCTTACGAACCACATGGTTCCAGGTTCAGTTCCACTGCGTGGCACCTTGGGCAAGTGTCTTCTACTATAGCCTCGGGCCGACCAAAGCCTTGTGAGTGGATTTGGTAGACGGAAACTGAAAGAAGCCCGTGGTATATATGTATATATGTATATATATGTATATGCTTGTGTGTCTGTGTTTGTTCCCCCAACATCGCTTCACAACCGATACTGGTTTGTTTACGTCCCCGTAACTTAGCGAATCGGCAAAAGAGACCAATAGAATAAGTACTAGGCTTACAAAGAATAATTCCTGAGGACGATTTGCTCGACTAAAGGCGGTGTTCCAGCATGGCCACAGTCAAATGACTGAAACAAATAAAAGAATAAAAAGAATATATATATATATATATATATGATTATAATTTTCTTTCGAAAAACAACGTAGAAGTACTCAAGTCGCACCTGAAGCACGAAGCAAGTGCAATAGACACAATAGGAAAGGTTCAAATTAGGCAGACTACAATTAACACATACACATACGGGTTTAAGAAAATATGAATTGTCCAATCTGTAACATATATTGATATATTAGAAATATAGAAATATAGAAACAAAAGTATATGAATTCTAAAAGTATACATGGACACACACACACACACACACGCGCATAAAAACATATTAATAGAAAATAGACAAAAATAATGAAATATAAAAACATCTTTTTTCGATGTTTCATTATTTTTTATCTATCTTCTATTATTATGTTAACATATCTATAATCTAGATGTCCATGTATATTTTTCGTATTCATATATGTTTATATTTCTAATGTATGAATATATGTTTCAGATTGGCAATACATATGTTATCCTAATTGAACCCGTATATATATGTGTGTGCCTGATTTGAACCTTTTGTATTTTATCTCTTCCCCCTTCTCTCTCCCTCCCTCTCTCTCTCTGTATATATATATATATATATATATATATTATATATATATATATATATTATATAATTAGGGCTTAGTAAAACATACTGAACACTTGGTGAAATTGATTAATTAATTAATTTTACCCTCAATTGTTGATATATATATATATATATATATACACGTCGGGTCTCTTTCAGTTTCCGTCTACGAAATCCGCTCTCAAGGACTTGGTCTGCCCAAGGCCTGAGTAGAAGATACTTGCCCAAGGTTTCACGCAATGGGACTGAACTGCTCAAGTTGTTACTCAATTCATTCGAACTTTGAGTCGCGCTCATGTGACACAAAGAACCGTTCCTTGGCTCAGGGAAAGAGAAAATATCACATGGCCATGCCTACATACCAAGAACGAAACTGAAGTCGTTTCAGCAAATAGACTTTCAAATTAGAAACTAAAACCAACAAAATCAAATAAATGTCACTTGTAGTCGAAAATAACATAACATATTCAACGAACGAAATATATTTAGATGATAAAATAGAGATAAAAGAAGAAAAAAAAATCAACATTATTAAAATTAAGCAAAATATTTGAAGATGCTTTCTCTTAGTCGTAGTAATGATAAAAATAAACCGAACCAATTATCTTTTAAATGTCATATTGACATCTTTTAGATTTCACACACACGCTGTAATGCGGTGTTCCAGCATACCATTAGTCCTGATGGTTAAAAGAATATAAAGAACTAAAGAACATACCTTATTTTGAGGCATAAATTCATAACTTATCCCTATAAAACCAACGCCTGTAAAACAACTAAACCACTTTACTATTTCTGAAAACCAGCCAACATGCATACCGATGCTCGTAAAAATAACATTGTCCATATTTTCTTGTGATACGTCACACATCGATTCTCTTCTTAGATTAGGACTTCACGCATATACATACATGCATAAAGTAAAGGGGTCTCCGTCCATATCGGGGATGATTATTCAGTTAAATCGATCAAGTGATGTTTCTCCTTTTTTTCACTTAGCATATACGTGGTTGATTATTCTAAGGAGAACATCGACAGTACTAGGATTTGATACCGGATTTCGTCTTAGGAAGAATGTAATTAGAAATCATATCCGTTAAATACAATTATAACTTGAATAATTTTACATTACTACATGTCGCGCATAAATAAATTCGCTCGTAAAATACAGACATACGTCTGTCTGTCTGTCTGTCTGTCTGTATGTATATATGTATGTATGTATTTATGTATGTATGAAAGTATGTGTGTGTGTGTGTATTTCACCCATTCCTCTCTCTCTTCCTCTCGCCCACTTTTGATACACATATGTATATGTAGAATTTTATTGACAGTGATTTCTCAATTGTTCGTTGGTAAAAGCATCATAAGCAGCAAAACTTCGAAGTCACTATCAATATCTTTTAATAAAACAATTCAACATAAGTACACGCATGTGTGTTTGTGTGTATGTGTGTGTGGTCTTACTACAGGGCCTAGTAAGTTGCGTTCATTGAGTTTTTGATTATTCCTTTCGTAGTTTTACAATACATGCGTGCGCGTGTGTATGTATGTGTACGCACGCGTATATATATATATATATATATATATATATATAATATATATATATATATATATATATATATATATATATATATGTGTGTGTGTGTGTGTGTGTGTGTGTGTGGTGTGTGTGTGTGTGTGTGTCTTTGTGCTTTGATGCAAATGTACACTCGGATATAAATGCACATCTATCACATTCTGTCTCATATTATCTGTGTGTTTCAACCCTACGTGTGTGTAAGTGTGCACACGTACATACACGCACGCACGCACACACACATACACACACACACATACACACACACACACATACACACACACACATACACACACACAAAATTCCGCCCCCACCACACATATTTTCATCTTAGTTTTCTACTTTCATGCCTCATCAGTTGATGTTACTTTGAAATTACTCTTGAGAGAGATAGAAAGAGGAAAAAAAGGGGGTGATAGAGAAAGATATATATATATATATTATATATATATATATATATATAGAGAGAGAGATAGAGAGATAGATAGAGAGAGAGAGGGAGTCAGAGGGAAACTTATAGGAAAATTGATTTGCTTCTGAATATATCTATAAGTAATCGAACTGATTTTTTTTTGCTTTATTTTTACTACTTTTTCGAATCTGTCAACTTTCCCAGTACTACTTACTGGTGAAATTGTTCCATGTGTTAGGTATAGTGAAGAAGCTTCGAATAATATCGTCGAATATTTTGGAATGTTAATAACATATTCGTTCAAGTATATTCAATTTGGGAATTCAGTTAATACGCATTAACACTGTGCAGCATAGGAAACTGTTAATATTTTTGCTTAGGGAAATGTTGACTCATGCCTTAAACTAAGTAGGTGTTCTGTAGTGATTAAACATTCGGAAACAATGGCAACGTTGACTGCATTTGGAATTCTGTTGAAGGAAAATCCCCTGATGAAGTTGTTGCCATAACTATATAGATACTCAATAAAGAAGCTATACATTTGTAATATATTATATTGCATGCTTCATTTTATATTGGTCCCAAGGGTACTTTCGAGATATAGCATCTCAAAAACAATCGTCACAGTTGAAATTGCACTCTCTCCCTATCTTTCCTTATTTCTCTTTCCATTCCTGCATACTACATACATATGTATGTGCATAAGCATATACATATACATTCATACATACATGCATATATATATATATTATATATATAATATATATATATATATATATAATATATATATATATATATATATATATATATATACATATGTATATGTACGCATACACACATACATATATGTATGTGTATATGTATGTATGTATCATACACACATGCACCCCCTCTGCATGCCATTTTCTGACTGCATGTGACAGTCTGTTGTTCCTTCTAGATATGCGTGTTATAGTTGCCCTTATAGCTACACGCTTCGTTTATACAACGCCGCCCCCATCCCCGCCATAATCTTGCACTATGCTACCCTAAAGGTATCATTTAGTACCACGAATACAATGAACTAGAGCTTTTCTGACAGCTGGTCTCAAGTTACAGCGTTGTTAACAATTGCCATAACCAACTGAAGTACTATTTTTCAAACTTAGTTCATTACGTTGCACATGCTGAGACAGACCCCCTTCGGTCATGACTGACCATGTGATTGCTCCTAGAAAGTTACCCTCCCAGGCACAAGTCCGGGCAAGGTTGTTTATGGAAAACCAGCAGTTGCCCATGCATACCAGCCTCCCCTTTACACGCCACCAACGTTATCCAAAGGAAAGGCAAAGGCCAAGACAGCTTGGCAACTGTGAAGTCGCCACTCATTTCTACAGCTGAGTGAACTGGAGCAACGTGAAATAAAGTGTCTTGCTCAAGAAAACAACACGTAGCCCGGTCCGGGATTCGAACTCACAACCTCACGATCGTAAGCTCGACGATCTAACCACTGAGCCATGCGCCTCCACACGTTGCACATACACACGTATTCGAGAGAGTGCTGAAAGGTTCCTAACATTAAGAGTGTCGCAAAAGACTTGGTCGGAGACCCAAACTTACGAATTCTTTTACATGGTTTAGAAGAACTGAAGTGCCGCTGTGTGAATCTGAGAGGGGAATATGTTGAACAAAACCATAATTAACTGATCCTCTTATATTTTCTTTTTCCCAAAGCATAGAACGTTTCAGCACCCGGGTAAATTGTGAATGTAAAGTAGCCAGAATGCGGTAGTTTGTGTAGTAAGTCAATAGGACACCGGATTAATTGCTATTTAGTATTTAGTCTTATCCCCTTGTGTTTTTGTTCGAACCACAAGCACCATTATTATTAGAAAACAAGTTGATATGTGAACACTAGTGTGTAGAATATGTGTAGTAACTCTGAATCAAAGAATATGTATTGATCGTAAAATGGGTTAGTTTGAATCAAAAAACTTCGTAATTATTGATTGTAATTGTTCGAGTAAAGATATGTTGCCGATAAATCAAGATATAATTGTAGATTCCAAGTTGTAGCCGTTTCACTCCACTAAGGTTTTTAATGAATTTAATAAGAGACGCCAATGACAGAAACACTCAATTTCCCCCCTGTACTTTCTAAATGCTTAATTTCATGTCATGGTAAATGAAAATCTATTTCACTTTTCACTGTTAAGATCTTACATTTGGTTGCAAATTGCTTTGTTAAATCGTTATTTCATCCTTGATTAAAACAAGTTTTCCTTTGTAGACGCAGTGTGTCTAGACGGAATGAGGCAGTTGGGCGTGGCTGTTTGGACGGTGACGATTTCGCACGGTTGAGTGAGCATTCAACCTATTTTGGTGACTGTACGTTTTAACACTGGAGGCAATACACACTTGACCGCACGCGCAAGGATATACACGTAGAGTTTGAGAGACTGAGAGAGAAAGAGAGAGAGAGAGAGAGGAGGGAGAGATAGACAGATAGACTGAGAGGGAGAGATAGAAGGAGTGTCTCACTTTATGCATAGCTACAAACCCAACTAGTTGATTATTGACGTGACCAGAGACAGAGAAAGAAAGAAGGAAAGAGAGAGAGAGAGAGAGAGTGGGTGTGTATGAGAGAGAGCGAGATAGATAGATAGATAGATAGAGAGAGAGAGAGAGAGAGAGAGAGAGAGAAGGAGCGAACGAGAGAAATACTGGAGTACTTGATGTCAAATAGATTGTGTCGAATCAGCAAAGCCAAATAGGCGGCGCCGAAACGGCTGTGCCAAACCGTCATATACTCTATTTAAGACTACTATTAAAGAAAGTTCGGTGTGAGTTGCGGGAGATGTAGTTATTATTTTTAGAAGGTTCCCCCATTGGCCCAGAGAGCTGCATGTTTATAGAGGAAGTGTAGTCTTGTGTATTGACGTCAGTGCATTAATTGTTCTTCAAAACATTGGATAGTAAATTTGATGATTGTGGGATTCGATCTTGAAATCAGAGAGTAGTGAAAGACACCCAAATATCGTTACAACATTTAGTGTACCGCTCTTTCATTTCTGTCGTCATTCCGCTTTGACATATACTCTTTACTCTTTTACTCTTTTACACTGTTACGGGGACGTAAACACACCAGCATCGGTTGTCAAGCGATGTGGGGGTGGGGGGGGGGAAACACAGACACACAAACATATACACACACACATACATACATACATAATACATACATACATACATACATACATACATATATATACGACGGGCTTCTTTCAGCTTCCGTCTACCAAATCCACGCACAAGGCTTTGGTCGGCCCGCGGCTATAGTAGAAGACATTTGCCCAAGGTGCCACGCAGTGGGACTGAACCTGGAACCATGTGGTTATCATTTATCATTCCTTCATTCCATAATTTATGTTACTGTTGTTGTAGTTAATGTTTAGAGCCAGTTTAGTTCTGATCTAGGAGACAAATGATCGCAGACAAGCATTGCTACCGTATCTATTCTATTTATCTTCTCCCAATACTGTGTGCCTAGCACAATATATCCTCTTTTCATGACATTGATTTATATATCCTAATACGGATCCCTAGATCCAACCTTGGCTGTGTTCTTGGAACCTAACGGTCGACCAACTATACCACTCAGCTTGCTTATTCGATTAGATCACAAGTGAACTAAACCCGTCATATTCGGCGTGGCTGTGTGGTAAGTAGCTTGCTTAGCAACCACATGGTTCCAGGCACGTATCTTCTACTATAGCCTCTGGCTGACCAAAGGCTTGTGAGTGGATTTGGTAGACAGAAACTGAAAAAAGCTCGTCGAATATATATATATATATATAGAGAGAGAGAGTGGTTGTATACTGTCAACTTAACGTGACAGTCCCGTATGGGAATTACACCACTGCTGTTTAGCCCTAGGAAGCATCGAACGCTTCCTGTCGGCTTTGACACATTTTCTGTGTCCTTATATTTGTGAAGGGGAGGCAAACACCCCTACCAGCCAAGGTTCTCACCTGAGGACATGCATGTTTCTGGGTCTTAACCCGTCATCAGCCCAGGATAGTGAGATATGTTGATTGAGGCGCCTGTCCAGCTTTCACATATATATATATTTACAGTGAAATCTATTCACTGGTTACCGTAATCAGAAATATTAAATTTCTAAATGTCTCAAAGAGACATGATCGGTGGTGGAGCGATAGAGTGGTTGTATACTGTCAACTTAACGTGACAGTATACAACCACTCTATCGCTCCATCACCGCTCATGTCTCTTTGAGACACTTAGAAATTTTATATTTCTGATATATATATATATATATAATATGTATGTGCGTGCGTGTGTGCAAATTTGTGTGTGTCTGTGTTTGTCCGCGAGCATCGCTCGACAACAGATGTTGGTGTGTTTACTTCCCCGTAATTTAGCAGTTCGGCAAAAGATATCCGATAGAATAAGTACTAGGCTTACAAGGAATAAGTTCTGGGGTCGATTTGTTCAACTAAAAGCCGGTGCTCCAGCATGGCCGCAGTCAAATGACTGAAACAAATAGAAGAATAAATGAATATATGTATGTGTGTATATGTGTGTGTATATATATACATATGTATTATATACATATACAGATATGGGTGTATACATATATATATATATGTGTGTATATATATATATATATATATATATTATATATATATATATATATATATATATATATATTTGAAATTTACAGAAAAACAAAAGATGTAGACAGGAGACAGGTATATAAACAACAAGCAGGTGTATTAGTTCGACACTCAGGAAGGTGAGAAAGACTTTTACGCTTCCAGCCTACGCTCTTCAGCAGAAAGGAACACGAAGAAATAAACAGAGAGAAAATAATAAAAAACAAACTTGTGGAATTAGAGGTCAATCATGGCGATACACGCACACAAACACACACATATATCAACTTACGAGCGTACACACACACACATACACACACACACTCACACACATTCCAGGCAATAATAAGTTCATGAAAAAGCCATGGCCAAGCACTTAGAAAATAAGATTGAAAGATAAGTCTCAGAGTCCTGATAACCCATAGCGGAACAGAATATATTTTGTCAAACTAACGATTATGAATTATACACACACACACCATCGTGCGTACAATATAAATATATTTATATTTGTGCGTGTGTGTGTGTGTGTGTGAGTGTGCACGTGCGCCTGCTTGCGTGTATGTATATCGGTGTTTCACGAAAACTGATATTAAGCAGTGATCTTCAGATAGAAGACGGAGGCAGTAAAAGAAGAAAAAAGAAGCGGAAGAGTAGGGAGATGGGAGAAGATGATTAATTAAAAAGAAAAGAAAGACTTAGAAGGGGAAAGAAAGAGTTGATATAGGGAGAAGTAAGAGTGAACGGAACGAAAGTGAAAGATAATTATATCGTAGTCACATTGTATAGGCTTAGGTGGAGGACAAATATGTCTTATAGCATTATATGGTAGCGGAACCTTTAATGAGGGGAATAGTTTAATGACTTTTATTACTTGCAGCTAATAGAATCCCCCTATTCCCTGCTGTTCTTTTTTCCCTTGTTTACTGTTATTGTTTTTGATGTTATCGTTATTGTTGCAGTATTATATTTCCTCCTCCTCCTCCTCTTCCACCCCCCCTCTAGCCCTTCATCGTTCGCCTTCTGTTTAGTCTAACTATTTTTCGCTCGATTACCAAATTTCACATCAGAACGATACTATGACAAGCTATAACACCAGATTTTTCTGCACTGACATCGTAGAAATATCTGCTTAATCTCAGTGATAAGCCCAAGATTACACTATATCATTTTCTTCTCTTTTTTTTTCACTTTCTTTTTCCTTCTTTCTTTCTAATATATTTTTTATTCCTTTCTCTTTCCTTTCTTTCTTTTTCTCGTTTACGTTCACTCTTCCTTTTTACATTTTTTCCGTTCCTAGTTACCTTCTATTTTTGTTATTTCATTTCTCTTCTCCTCCCTCGGTTGTATTTGTGCTGTAACGGAGGACTTACGAACTTATTAAGAGAAAATTTGAAACGGAGAGACACAATAATTATTTTCTAAGTTGCCGAACAGTGGTTTTCCACTACTCATTTCACTTAAACTCAACCCTACTGGAAAAAAAAAAATTTAAGAAAAACAAATCAAAGGAAATGTACATAAAACACAGATTAAAAAAATTAGATTAAAGACGGAGAAAAAAAATCGGCACCAAGATACAAGCACGATTTGGCAGTTTTGATTTTAAAAAAAATTGTGAAAATTAAAATCGTAAAACAAATAGAATAAAAATATAATGAAATAAAATAGAATAAAATAGTTAAATTTTTTCCCCAAACTAACAAACGGAACGAGAATACGCACTACAAAAATAAATGTATCAAAATTTGGATTACTTTCAGTTTTAGGCAAAGGAGAGGGAGAAAGGCAGATTTTTTTTTCACAGTCAGATCGAATGGATTTGATAGTGAGGGAGTAATTTGATCAAATCAATAGAGAATTTGAAGAAAATCAAAAAGCTGCTGCTCGATGTTGGATTAATTCTTATATCTTCTGTTGAAGAAATTTAATCTTCTGCTATTCAGTCAAATATTTTCTTTCACTCTAAATTTTAAAGCTCAGCTTAGCTCAGATGGGAGCATTTTATTCACTTGAAATAGAAAATGGCAGAAAATATCTTATGACAAATAAACACGCTTTCATACATAAAGAGATGTATAGACAATTGTATGATTGCTCCTGAGAGGTGTGTATGTGTGTGTGTGTATTTGTGAATATATACAATAGTATGAACATAAACGTATGCCGTACGTTCGGTATAATCACATGCACTCTGTTAAATTACATTCGTATATACAAGCAAAAATAAGTGTGCCTCATGCACATATTCTTTGCATGCATATATGTACATATACACATGCACACATATATGGAGGCTGCTTATGTATTTATATACATTAATATATATGTGCGAACTCAAACACACACATATATAAGCTGTGTGTTTATACTCTTTATTTGTGTGTGTGTATGTGTTTGTGCGAGCGCACCGACTCACACATATTATTGTTTGATTTGCCCTCATGAGATCCTGGGTTGGATCCCATTGTGTGACAATTTGGGCAAATGTTTTTTTTTTAAGTTTTTATTTAATAGATCCCTATTTCTCATAAACTGCACAAGAAACCGTAACTCCAATTAGCAGCATAAGACATCAGCCGAATAAATATAATTTATTCTCCTTACCTCCTATACACCTCATACTTTGAACTCCTGTTCGTTATAACAACACCCTTAATATGAGCGCACATGCATGTAATAATAACTTCCAGGATCTGGATTAAGGGGACACAGATTTTGCGAGGCCAAACTATTTATGTTAAAAGTTTACTTCAACTGTTGCAAGTCGATAGCTGCATGGAAAACACATGTAGAGTTGGACTTCTCCAAAATCGGCGTTGCTGGGGAAGCAAGACTAGGTGTACTAATTTGTATGAGGATTAGGCATGTTGGATACAACATGAGTGATGAGAGAGGGTGAATGGGTGACTCGGGAGTGCCTGTCTGAAGATGGCAAGCAGAAACTATTAAGCGTTAGAGTAGGAATAGGAAATGCAGAAAGGATGCAAAACGTGTGCGGAATGGAGCCTTGAGCGTGTTGGTTTTATGCCAACAGTCACTTATACTTTCTGTGGATATAGCCTTGGATGGCTCTGTAGATAGAAATAACAATCTTGAGGTAGCAATGCTATTTGTGTTTTGTTGAGTGCTAAAAATTTGTGGGTACTGATTTATT
>NC_042999.1:76533984-76551484 GCF_006345805.1 Octopus sinensis | reverse complement strand
TGTGTCTTCAGAGAATCAAGTTTCGGCTGAACTATTTCTATAAATTTATGGTGTAAGGAATTATCTTCTTTAAATATGTATGTAATGCTTAATTGTGTGTGTAACCTACTACAATAAAGCAAGGTGGCAGTGTGGAGGCGCTCTTTTTATGCGTAACCAACGATAATAATATTTTCCTACGGGATTTATCACTTTCCTAAGCGAAGCTAATTTGTTATGATTATCGATAGGAACTAAAAAAGTTGTAACAGTATAAATGTGCGCGCGCACACACACACACACACACACATGCACACACAAGCATGCACGCACACACACACACACACACCACACACACACAGACACTGACTTGCTCACACGCGAAAAGTGTTGTAAACTTATGATATTCCTCTTCACAAATATCTTCTCAGTAGCCGCTCTTCAAAAAAAACAAAAACTTTTTTTAATAACTTTCTTTGCACACATATTTATATTTTTGTTTTCTCTTCTTTTTTTTTTTTACTTTTGTCTCCTTTTTTTAAAAAAAAATTATTCTTATTATTCAGTTTCCAAATTAAGTGGGGTAAGAAATTCTATGTCTTGAAAACAAGACATAAATCAATATCTTGGTAAATTTCAGTTTGAAATTTCTTTAGACGAGGCATTAGGTAAATTGTAAAGGGGCGATTATCAGTCGCTAATATTTGGACACTTGAGCAAAGTCGATTTCCAAACCCCAGAATATTATAGACATTCGTTTTCTTTCTTTTTTTTTTGTTTTTACTTTTCTGAGATAAAAGTGAAAGTAGAACGTGCAGAAATTGTGAACCCACAAATTAGAGGAACTAAACTGAACGTTATGACATTTTACCGACCTATTTCTTGAAATAATCATGAAATCTAACATTTTTTAGGGAAGATTAGTGAATTTAATAGTTCCCAGCATTTGACATTCCAGTTTCGTCAATAATAATCAGGGAGCAATGCATACACATACACACATGCACAAGCATTCAAACGTGTGTGTGTGCGTGTGTATGTGTACGTGTATGTGTGTATAAACACACACACATATATTTAAACATACATAGCATATATGACATAGATAAGAATATGGGGGGGGTAATTAATATGTACATAAATAATTAGACAGAAACAGCGCACGCACGTGTCTTTGTGCGCGGGGTGTCTCGCGTATGTGATAAAAGAAAGGGAGAGAGAAAGATAGAGAGGAAGAGAGAGATGGAGAGAGAGAAAGAGAGAGAGAAGGAGAGAGAAAGAATAGATCCATGATACATAATGCTATTCTTCAAAACATGCCGAAACAATTGAAGAAGATTACCAAGACTGTATTCATTCTGTGTTACATGAAAACAAAAGAATATATTTGCGTGTAGAGAAAATTCGAGAATGAATCTTATTAAGTCTGTATTTGAATGTATATTAATTAAATTTAATTAAATCTGCATCATAGTGATACTGTTTCTTATATAATAATTCGTAGGTAAGTCGTATTTCCTATGGGCTTTTGTGAATTCAAATAAGTTTCATATTATTAATATTTAGGTTTTTATCGATTAATAACCCTTAGTTCTTAATTAAAGGTGTTCTATATTGGTAATAGAATCAGTAAAGAATTTGATTATTATTCCATACATACACACACACGCTCGCGCTCACACATATATATTCGTATATTTATATATATTCATGTATATATTCACATACATATATACATATATTTGAATAAATTTCACCAGGTAATAAGTAATCTATTTTGCATACTTTGATAATTAATAGTTTAATAAGATATAATATTACATAATATAACAATTTTGCGGCTACTGAAGCAGTAAGTTGGTAGATTCTGGAACATAGCGAAGTAAATATAGTGCCTTATACACTAAATTCCTTGTGCCTAACAAAAAGAGAATAACAATATAATATAATATCATATCATATAATGTAATATGGAGCACAATTTGCTTCGGGGTTTGTGTTTATAATTTATACTATATATATGGTATAATATGGAATTACCTCTCATGCGTATCATCGTAACATATGTAATAAAACAAATTAGTATTTCCGAAGATGAACAGGTGAATAGTTCCAATAAATGTCAGGAATTGAAGGTTATAAATGATGGAGTGCTATACCCAATAAGAGTTAGATGCGGCGTGATTATTTCTTCTTGGAAACTCCATCTTTTGAAGAAGACTCGTAGCTGATTTCATCACCATCGTCACCATCACGTATAGCTCGAACAAGTGATGATTGGTCTAGAATAATTACAGTTATAACATTCTCGTATATTGAACAACGTATCATTGCATGTCACTGGTGTGATAGCTGCGATATATTTGATACGCCATACCTAAGAAGCGTAGATGATATATATGTGTGGTGCCGAGTGAATTTTGCTGCCAAATAATATATATTTATCATGCAATCGAGCTCGGCAAAATACTTTGTTTTTCAGATAAGCAACCTCTGAATTGTAGGAATATTATTCAACAATATATATAGTTCCTACTTAGATTATGGTTCACCAAACTTCTAGAGTTCTAATATTTTTATATAACCATGATCACTTTAACTATCAGTCACAAGACTTGATGCACACACACACACACCACACACACACACACACACACACACACACACACACACGTATATATGTACGTATGTATGTATAAGTAGTGACCTATGACTGTAAATTTCATGTACTCCAAGACAAATAGACGAAGTTATCCTTAATCCGAATGCTTGCCAAAAAGTTAACCCTGCTAAAGGGAGTCCTCATACATGTGTTATTCAACTGGGCAACGTTTAAAATCTACCAGCCAAAATTCCAGAAAGTAAAAAGGCAGAACAAATACCACAAGCTAAGCTGGTGCTTTCTTTTATCGCTTGCGAAGGGACGAAAGGCAGAGTTAATCTCGGTAGGATTTTCATTCAAAGACTTGAAAACCATAGCAAATTCTGCTGAGTATTTTGTTATTTTCTTTAACAGCTATGTTAATAATATCTAAGAAAAGGAATAGAATGTTGTCTTGTCATTGTACAACGTTTGAGTTCATGATTAAATCTAGAATTGTAAAATAGCCTCGATCATTGAAAAAATGTACTTATGGTTCCTATGTACAACTATGTGGCACAGCCATTCGAAAGTTAAGTGCACCCATAGCAGACAATGCAATATCGAGAATCGGATATCAACCTTCAAATATAAGGGTGGTTATCCACTATATAATAACCCGGCTGTTTCCGCTCTAAACAGTTTTGCAACACTGCACAATAATCAATAACAGTTGACTTTGGTCAATTACATTGACCCTTGATTATTAACAGGTGCTTACCGGTGTCTTAAGTCGAGTCGAAAAATGAAATGAAGCATTGTTCATACTCTTTCTCTTGCAACCGGGGTTTGAATTTATTAACGATTAGAAGAGAAGGAAATGCTGTAATGTATTTAGTATTGTGCCTTACTATGTTGACCTTCTAAAACCAACCTCTATAAACAACATAATAATAGAACAATAACATTTTAGTACTGGATTTTAGTTACATTATATATTTTTTTCTTTGTTGTTATTTATCAAAACCGAGCAACAAATATCCCAAAGTTCATATGAGTAATTCAGTAAAGAAATAATTAGATTTGTGGGATACAAATATAATGTAAAAGTGGAAGCAATCAAATTATACCTAAAATAGAAAAGGCTACATGCGCATTGTGAAAACTAGTGAAAACTTGTTTTAAGTCGTTAAAGAACACAAGGTTGCCGGATTGCCTTAGGTTAGAAGTCGATGATGTAAAAATCGCGTTGTTTCGCATTATTTTTATTGCTGCTGTTGTTATTGCCACCTCTGCTGCTGCAGCTGCTGCCGTTACTACTACTACTACTACTACTACTACTACTACTACTACTACTACTACTACTACTACTACTACCACCACTGCTGCTGCTACCGCTGCCACTGTTGCTGCTGCTGCTCTTACTATTATTGAATATTTGTGCATGCTCATTTGCCAATCCTTTTTCTAATCAATATCTACAGGTATTGAAATGTAAGTTAATGCATACTGTAGTTTCACATGCCTTCCTTCCTTCCTTCCTTCTTTCTTTCTTTCTTTCTTTTGTTTTCTTTCCCTTTTTCTTTCTTTTCCAACATATTTATTTCATCTCAGGGAGGCTTCTTCCTATCATACTGTTGAAGAAGTTAACAACAGCAATGACAGTAAACATTCCGCCACTCACACACAGATTCATATACACACATATTCATACACTTTCCAAACATGCGTTTGTGTGACATTCATACACTCTCCAAACATGCGTTTGTGCGGCAGAGTGAGTCTATGAGTATCTATGAGGACAAAAGCGATTTGGCAGTATTGTTAGAAATTAGGACAAAATGCCTTCAGTACCTGTTCCGGTTCTTTATGCGTTGAGTTCAAATCATGCCTTGCTCATATTTCCCTGTCATCCTTTCATAATCGGTCAAATATATTAACAGATTTGGTGGATTGACAGAAATATTAGAGTCGGATGAAATGCAATAAATATTTCAGATGTTTGCGTTCTGAATTCTAAGATGGCAAACTTAATTTGCCGATATGTTTTAAACTACTACCTCGTTCTTAAGCATCTTTAGCAGAGCTCCATAGTTTGTAAGCATTTGATCCTGGTCTCTGGTTAAAGGAAGAACGCTTTTCTTTCTACCAGCGATCTAGGAGGTTCTGAAATAAAATAATTCATAAGTGCTGCCTTTCATTCCTTGACTGATAATACAATGGTAGGGGATCTTCGTCGTTCGACAATGAGGGTTCAGTTGTTCCATCAACCGAAAGGTATATTCTTGAATTAAGGTACAAACAGTTGAGCTTTCCATAGCTAAGTATTGAACCCTTAAAGTGATTCACACTCAGAATCAGCGTGACACAGCGTGCGAGAGGTTTTATATTACAGCTACACTCTACCCAACATATATCTGTGCCCTTTCCGTCTACCTATAATGTATAGTAGAAATCGATACGTTGAGCAGTTTTCTTTCCTGTTAAATGTACTAATGATTTGTAATATAAGTGAGGGTTAGACGTGCTGGGGAGGAGCTTATAGCCAGTGGCTTTGACCCACTTTAGTTTATTGACCGTCAAACTCTGAAAATGAAGTCGACTCTGGCATGGTTGCGGTTAGGAAATGAACCGTCAAATTACTTGGCTAACATGAGATAGTTACTTGAGTCCTTCTATATTGGCTTTGAAATTTTCGCAGAAATCAAATTTGACTATCGTTATCGATAAATATATAAAAGAAACCTCTGACAAGTATCGGAGTGGATTCAACCAATCAGCCAAGAAAGAACACAGTGGATGACGTACTCTCCGATACATAAAAAAACCAACGATAACGGACATTGCCTTCGATCATAGTTATACGCGATGCTGGATAACCTAGGGTTACATAACAATAATAATCCTTGTTGTTGCTTGTGCTTTTGTGTACGATTTGATATTGTACTACATTTGCTATAATGTATAGTTTTTAGCATTTGATTGATCATGTTACACTTACAATTTCTTTTAAGAAAGTTTCGTATATGTTTTTGAAATGTAAGTGTTTAAAATATTCGGAGAGCTTATATAAGTCGTTTCCAGCTGATCTCGATTTCTTTCCTTTTGTCTGCGTATGAAAATTCATTGTATGTCAGCTATTGGGTGATGTTAATCTAAAGTTTGCATGTTTCATTTTAGTATTTCGTTGAATATTTAAATATTTGGATCTCGTGTTGTTTCCTATTCATTATGTTTTGACGGCTGGGAATAACAATGTCTAGTTCATTTATGGCTCGATTCATTTAATTTTCAATGTTTTACAGATTTTTACAAGCATGCTACTTCGAAGACTATCTCGGATAGATTAGATATTGCTAGATATCAACTAAATATCGCTCAATGACAATATTATCTTCCAACATGAACGTGGCGAGATGGCTGAATCGTTAGAGCACCGTGCAAAATGCCTAGAGGTATTTTGCCCGTTTTACGTTCTCAGTTCAAATCCAGTGATGTCGACTTTGCCTTTCAGCCTTTCACGGTCGATAAAATAAGCAGCAACGGAGCACTGGGGTAGATGTAATCGATTTATTCACTCCGCCAAAAGTGCTGACCTTGTGCTATAATTTGAAAAATTGGTTTTGTAGTGATTTCCTCTAAAGTCATCAACTACTACTACTACTAACCTCAGCCTCATTAATACATTCAACTATGGCTTTAAGAGAAAGGTGAGAGAAGGATATCCTTCTCGTCAGTGAATGCGGGGGGAGTGGCGAAGTTGTGACGAAATAATATTACTCTATGCGGCTACTGTTTGTCATCAAAATAGAATAGATATCACCATTTTTTTTGTTTAGGTGCGTCACAGCAATCAAAAATTGTTTTTATGGCTCTCCAAATACCTTAAGGAATATTTATTATTATGCTCTCTCTTTCATATTATTGATATTTTAACGTGCCTTTATAATTGCTGTTTATATCACCATGTTTGATGTAATTCCACCACTGTTTCATGTTTTTTGTTTTCTAGTGCTGACCCCAAATATTTTGAGTCCCCGAAGAAATAATTGTTTTCAAGATAGATGTAATGAATAATATACATGTTTTATCTTTAGTTTGCGAATAATTAAACCAGTATTTGTTAAACCGATTTTTATTAGTTAACAATCGGGGTAAGTTAAGTCGACTAACGCCTCCGCCTCATATTTGTGGACTTTTGCCTACATTAAAAATCATCATCATCGTCATCATCATCATCATCATCATCATCATCATCATCAACATTAAAAAAAGGGCAGTAGCGAGGTGAGAAATCTACTGAAGAACGAACATAATGCTTTGGTTGCGGCCAAATTATATCTCTTTGGGATTAACTCTGTCTTTCATCTCTCAGGGGACTACAGCATAACAATCAATATATGTATATATTAATGGAGTCAATTCAGGCGATTATAACTTAACCCAACAAGTGTGTGGACTAGTGCCAATATTGGAAACACTATTTAAAATAGATTTCAGTTGTCAGATAGAAACCATTATATAGGTAATAACATCTTTAAATTAGAAATTACAGATAAATATCTATGAGCGATATAATTTTCATAGATGTCTGTGCCGACACACATTTGCCGACAAATATCATAATCTGTTCTTGAGGCAGTAAGTCTGGAAAACCAGTGCCAGTTATTGCATTGGTATATTCTATATGCTGAACTGCCATCAATATAAATATCTGTAATAATGATGTACTAGATTTACGACTTGTGGACTCAAGTGTGCTTTTATGTCAACAGTATTTCGTAATATATATCATATAATACATTTGATATCGTATTGTTTACTTCCTTCTCGCACCAGACCAACAATCTTATTGATTTAGATGAAACTACTGTCTTTCTTTTTAGTGTACTATAGCCCACTAGACATAACTCTTTAGATTAATATAATATGTCTTCTGTTTGTTCTTCGAAGTTTAGCTTTCATGTCTCACTATTCTTGCTTATAGCCGCCAGAAGCAATTTCGCTTGTTTTTCAATAAATATCATTATACTTATAACAATACAAGTGCATTACTTGAGCATAGAGACGAAACAGCTAAATGTATAATTTATTGGATTATCAGCTTAACGTTTCGGTTCAAACCCCGCTTTATGTACTTTGTATAGTTTCTTGACAGAACACTCTAGTCTACGTTACTTAGAACACCTAGAAGTTCATAGCAGATAACAAATTCACACTAAATATAAATAAACCATGTAACTAGTGCTCTTAGTTAACCGTGGACCAAAATCTCTGATGTATCTCATATGCTTGCTTTTACAGATGTAAAAGTAAGCATATGAGAAAATGGAATATTAGGTCATTATTGACACGATACAAAGTGGAAGTTTACAATTGGGAGATAGGTTAACATAATGGAACTGGGGAAAATTTAGAGTATCGATCGAAATACCTGGTAAATATTTAGTTGCATTTCTGCACATGGTTTCCAAACCCCGGTGACAATAGACATCGTCGTTTCATTTCTACGAAGCCGATGAAATAAAGTACCAATAATGTAGGTTGTTTTGAGATTATATACATACATACATACATATATATATATATATATATATATATATATATATATATATATATATATATATATATATATAATATATATATATATATATATATATATATATATATGTGTGTGTGTGTGTGTGTGTATATATGTATATGTATATATATTTATATGTATATATATGTATATATGTATATATATATATATATATATATATATATATATATAACGGGAAGCTTTATGAAAACAGACAAAAGACGAAGGCAGGTGGAAAACAAACGAACAATTGTATTAGTATGGCGCTCAGGAAACAAGTCTTTAACGTTTCGAGCCTACGTTCTTCAACAGAAAGATACACAGAGAGAAAAAAAAACACAGAAAGAGAGAGAGAAAAAAATGCGTGCAGTAGCTAACGAATCAACATGGCGATCTGATTTCGGCCAGAGGTATGAGTGTGCATGGCTTGATGGTTGTGGGGTTGCACTCAAGATCTCTAGGTCGTAATTTCAATTCCTAGACCGGGTGGCGCGTTGTGTTCTGCGATCACTTCGACAACTGACGCGTGGTACACCGTGCATCTGTTCAGACAACGTCGATTTGAGGGAGAATGTGTGCTGAAGTACATGCATCAACTTCGATGGAAGAGTCCGTCCTATATATATATATATAGAGAGAGAGAGTGAAAGAGATATTGTGTGTCTATTTCCATTTGTATATAGTTATATGAATCATATATATTGAGAGAAAAGTGTGTGTGTATGCATCATACATGAAACACTCTAGTTTGTATGTTATAATGCATTACTCTGCCGTGTATTCTACTCGTGCGATACAAGGTGGTATACGAGTGTAGTGGAATGATCTATGTGATTTCAGCGTTTCCTTTATCAAATATTTCTATATTGGGATATAACATAAATGAAATGTATCCTGTGTTGCAACAAAGTAGAGATAAATCCCTTGAAATTTAGTTGTCTGGTGCCTTGTAGAATCAGTAGTATTGGTACCCAGTTGCTATTTATGCAACGGTTGATGGTGGCATATGGCGTGATAGTGTATGATGTAATTACTTACTATATAAGTTGTCTCTTCAGAGTCTAGCTTCAGATCCAACTTAGAACTGTCAGTGAAGATAATCCAGTCATAACACTTTATGTTTTCGTATGTGCTTGACTAGATTGTCGATTGTGTCTTTCTTTTATAAGCTATTAGTCCTGGTGGTTTTGTTATGTATTTGTCTGAATATGTTTCATCATATCTAATGCACATACTATGACAGGAATTGTTTCTGTTTTTAGACTCCACATTCGAGTTACCTCTATTTCCAGATCTTTGTATTTTGAAAGTTTCTCCGTTTGTTTCAGAGAAACATTGTCTTCTGTTGGTATTGGTACTTCGATCAGAAAACATTTATTAATAATAAAATATAATAATGATGATGATGATGATAATAATAATAATGAAAATCATGGGGAAATCCCACTTATACTGAAAGGAAACGGGTGGAGCTTCCTCCTTATGAGCTGATTAATGATACATCTAGTGATGGTGTCACAATAAAAACACCGGTAATTGCGGAACCTGATAATCGCTTCCTCATATGAGTGACAATGAAAAAACAAAATATTGTGAATAATGGTGGTAATGAAACTGAAGCCAATGCTGGTGACAACGTTACACCCGGTAGGCTCAGAGAATCTGGTCCGGCTCCAGATATCCAGAAAGGGACAACCACACACGGCTTAGATGGAGCAAGCAAATTAATGCTGTGGTCATGGAGTGTTACTACCTGAGCAACTCGGTAGATGAAAATGGTGCTTAAATTAGGGGTTACCGACAACGTATGTATGATCATTGGAGGGAAAAGGGATTGTTTCAACTCATGGAACAGAGACTATGTGATCAAGCTAGAGCAATAAGGAAAAATTGTTGGTTCACAGAAGTAGAGCTTGAAGCTATCAAAAGACGGGTCATGGAAAATATCAGCAGAGATAACAATGAAAATACAGTTCTTACTAATAAGAGTAATCCCATAGCACAGGAAAGGAGCAGTGGTAGTTTACTTGATGAGAGACATATAGATGATCCAAAAGAAGACAATAAAACTAATGGTGACATGACAGGTGAACAAAAGGCAATCTACGACAGAATAAAGGCAAGACTATAGGAGAACGATAGCGATATTATTTGCAACTTTTAAAAGGTTGATCGATGGAAATTGAACCAAGAAACGAAAAATGTCAATGAAATTCTGAAATACATCAGAACAAACATAACAGAAACAAATAATTTGATCAAGGCAGCAAGTATTGTTGTAGCAGAAAACGTGGGTGTTGATGTCAAGAAAAAAGAAACATAATGGGGGTGACAAAAGTAAAGATCCATGGTGGAAAAGAAGAATCCAGACAGGGTTAGATGCTCTCAAAGGAAATCTCTGTGTTAGACCGAAAAGAGAAAGGGGAGCTTAAAAGCGAACAAAAATACAGGGCGCTGAAAAAGAAGTATAATATTGAAAAAAAAAGGTCCTGAAAGTAGTAGTGGAGGAACTGAAACAGCGCCTCGTTGCAAAGAAAGCAAAGATGGTAAGATACGACCAAAGAATGAAGGGTTACCACCAGAATAGGTTATTCAGAGTAGATCAGAAGAGATTCTATAAAGAAATAAATGGAGAATATACAGATGAAAAGTTGATACCAGATAACATTGAAAGTCAAAGCTTTTGGAGTGACATCTGGAGCAACGATAGGAGCGCAAGAATGATGCTGAATGGTTGCAAGAACTGAAACAAACAGTAGTCTGTTCAAAACAGGCAGAACTAGTCATTCCAGTTAGGGAAATGAAGGAAATCAGCAAAAAAATGAGCAACTGGAAGGTTCCGGGACCAGATGGGGTTCAAGGCTACTGGATCAAAAGATTTGGTGAATGTCATTCACGAACAGCAACTCAACACCTTGTTAAATGCCGACCAAGGAACACCAGAGTGGTTGACATTGGGTTGAACAGTGCTGTGTCTGAAAAACATCAAAAAAAAAGCAAAAGCCAAGTATGTATTCAAAAGCCGCCAGCAAAAAGTCAATTATTTTGTTATTGATGGATGACCTCAAACTTTATGGGAAAGATGAAGCCCAAGTTAGTTCCCTCGTTGATACGGTGTATACCTTCAGTGCTGACATCAGAATGGAGTTCGGACTGAGAAAGTGTGGTGTGTTAATCTTGAAGAGAGGCAAAATCAAATGAATGGACGGGCTAACGATACCGTCGAGGGAAGTTATGAAGCAGTTAGAAGAGACGGGCTATAAGTACTTGGGGATACTTGAAATGGATAAATTGATGGAGAAAGAAATGACAGAAAAATTCAAGGTGGAGTACTTGCGCAGACTGAGACTGATCCTTAAGTCGAAATTAAATTGACGGAATAAGATCGAAGCTATCAACACCTGCGCGTTTTCACTCGTTAGATATGGAGAAGGGGTAATCGCATGGATAGTAGGCGAACTAAACAGCTTAAATAGCTTAAACGGGAAATTGCTAACTAGATATGAGTCACTCCACCCAAGAGGGGACACAGACAGACTGTATTTACCAAGAAAAATAGGGGTGGGATTTATTGGATGCAAACACAACGGGAACAGGTCGCGGTCTCAAAGCGACGAAAATGTTTCGACAAATTAAATTTAAATGTTGAAGTGAATCTAACGGTTATTTTGTGTTTCTTAAATGACTTATAAACACCTTCCACGCTGCAATTGATCCAGCACACGATCTCAGATCAGGTCACTTTCTATGCAAGTACATCTCCGTATTATTATTATTATTATTATATTATTATTATTATTATTATTACTTTTTTTCTTCTTTCAAATTTGCTTCCATTTCATGCCGAGTGTCTTCCCGACTCCTAGGGCAAAGAAACTCATAGTATACATTGGTAGGCCATTAAACCAAACTCAATAGTTCGTTCATTTTTTTTTTTTTAAGTTAAATTAAAATACATGAGCAGTAACAGTTCTCACATCGACAATGCTCTTCTCAATACGTGTGATGTACCAGTTAAGACAATCTTTTGCACTTCTTGCAGGGATGGTAAGCCAGGGATCATTCTCATATAATTTTCGGTTCCCTTCTTGATCATTCCTAGTGCTCCTACGATCACTGGTATTGTAACCGCCTTGAGATGCCACATTTTCTCAATTTCAATGAGTAGGTCTTTATATTTTCTGAGCTTGTCAAACTCTTTCGCTGAGATATTATGATCATAGGGGATGCTCATGTCGATCAATAAGCAAACTTTATTGTTTTGGTCTTTCACAACAATATCTGGTTTATTGGCCTTGATGGTTCGGTCTGTATGTACTGGAAAGTCCCACAGAATGGTTACATTTTCTCCTTCAGTTACAGCCTCAGGGTGGTGATTATACCACTTGGTAGTTTTGATATTGTAATGCCGACTTATTAGCCAGTGTAGATATTGGCCTACTCTGTCATGTCTTAATTTATACTCCACTGGTGCTAAGACTTTACATCCAGAGATTAGGTGGTCCACTGTTTCAATCATGTCGTTGCAGAATCGGCATTTTGGGTCTGCTCCATTTTTCATCACATTGGCCTGGTAGTTCCGGGTTAATAGGCTTTGATCTTGAGCAGCCAGGATGAAACCTTCGCTCTCTGCTTTTAGCCCTGAGCTCCGTAGCCACTGATGGGTTTGCTTCTGGTCAACATCAGCTTGTTTGCTACGGGCAACATATTTGCCGTGCAGAGGTTTCTCCTCCCACCTATCAGCCAATTGCTCGTGCGCTTTTTTCGTTGCCATTATTTTCACCTTCTTTGCAACAATAGTTGCCGTACTTCCCTCGGGTTGTTCAGTTTGGGTATCCTGCACGAGATCAATAGCAAATTTTTTGCTTTCCTTTATGATAGAATGAAGCTTCTTTCGTCTCTCGTGATTTTCCACGAGCTTTAGCATCCAGTCATTCGATATTTCGAGATATTTGGCCAGTCCAATTGTGGTTGTTTTGTAAGCTAGTTCAAATTGGATCAGGCCTCGACCTCCTTGGGCTCTGGGAAGGTAAAGGCGATCTACGTCTGCCTTTGGGTGGTGCATCCTATTACAACTCAGCAGCTTGCGTATTTTCCTATCTATATTCTTTACTTCACTCATATTCCAGTTCAACACATTGTAGCTATAAGTAACAACTGGAACTGCTAAGGAATTTATAGCTAACACCTTGTTACGTGCATTTAGTTCAGATTTCAGGATTGCACGAACTCTCCTATAACATTCCTTCCTGATCTTCTCTTTCATGCTTGCATGCTGAATACCAGAGCCTTCATTTATCCCTTGCTCAAGCTCTCTTATGACTGTGTCAACATCTAACACGACTGAATTTGTGGTCTTCACTTTCCCTTTCTGGAAAGTGGCCTTGGCACACTTCTCAAGTCCAAACTCCATCCCGATGTCATCGCTGAATGCTTTCACAGTGCGCAATAGGCCTTCAAGTTCATTATTGTCTTTACCATAAAGTTTTAAGTCATCCATATAAAATAGATGGCTTATTTTTATTGGCAATTTTATACCCATACCCTGTTCTGTTTAATTCACTTGTAAGGGGTATTAGGGCTATGCAGAATATTAAAGGTGAAAGTGAGTCACCTTGAAAAATTCCACAGTTGATGTTTATATTTTCTGAGGCAAGTACTCCATTAGAGTGGTATAATTGGAGATTCGTATTCCACAACGACATATTGTGCTTCAGGAAGTTTGAAATCACAGGGGAAATTTTGAAGATGTCCAGCGATCTCAAGATCCATGGATGCGGTATACTGTCGAAGGCCTTTTTATAGTCAATCCATGCGGTGCTGAGATTTCTGCGCTTGTTGTGACAGTTCTCAAGGATCATACGATTGATTAGCAGTTGATCTTTGCATCCGTAAGAGCCTTATTATTATTATTATTATTATTATTATTATTATTATTATTATTATTATTATTATTATTATTATTATTGTTGTTGTTGTTCGTGATCATCATCATTATTATTATCGTGATCGTCATTATTATTATTATTATCGTCATCATCATTATTACTATTGTAAAGGCAGAATCGCTAGTTTCCAGTCAAGATTTTCAGCGACATTTCTTCTGTCATAACGTCCAGAGTTCAAAATACCACCGATGCTGACTTTGCTTTCATCCGGGGTCAATAAAATAAATACCAGTAGAGCTCCGGGGGTCAATGTAGTCGACTAACACCCTCCCAGCAAATTTCAGGCATTGTGCCTATATTAGAAAAGATTATTATTATTATTATATATATTATATTTATTTATTTATTACTAAGCGAAAATACAAAGACTGAACCAGCCAACCCCGACATTCTTGACGTTTAAATTTTTACAATCATACAATCAATCGCCCATGGATTCAATTAAGGTTTTAAAAAAAAACAAAAAAAAACAAACAAACAAAAAAAAAAACAGAAAAAAAGAGAGGTGCAAAATCACAACAAGCAAACAAAAAAATTTGAAATGCATTGGAAATATTTTAAAGAAAATATTTTAATATTTAATCCTCTCACAAAATAAATTATAGAAAAGGAGGGAAAAAAGAGACAATTCTATAAAATATCTTCCTAAATCACACTTAAATCACACATTCAAAAGCTTAATATGTAATTTCTCTTTTCATTTTGAATAACTACCTTCTGCTATTGATAATTCATATAATTTCGATACTATTCAAATGTGATATTGGATCTTAAATCATAAAAAAAGAGGAGGAAAATGAGGGGTGGTGTAGAGAAATCCTTCTCTTAAAAAAAAAGATAACAAAACAAGTATTATTTTATATGAATTTTATTTTATTTGTTCCTAGAGAGAGAGAGAGAGACAGAGAGAGAGAGAGAGAGACAGAAAGAAAGAAGATGGGGAGAGAGAGTGTGGAAGGGAGAGAAAGAGAGAGAAAGAGAGAGGAAAAGAAAGAGAAAGAGCCTTGCAACGAAATTATTGATTGTAGAATCCAATATTCTTGGAAATGGTTCAGAAATTTAGTGTAGGTGTCGAAGAACAGAAGTTGTTAGAAGTAAAATATTATCATTATTATTATTATTATTATTATTTTATTATTATTATTATTATTATTATTATTATTGCTGTTGTTGTTGCTGTTATAATCATCATCAGTACCACCACCACCACCACCACCACCGCCACCACCACCACCACCACCACCACCACCACCACCACCACCACCACCACCATAACCATCATTATCATCATCTTAATCATTATTTAGAAAACCTGAATTATTGTTGTTTATTTCTGTTATTTGCCATTATTATTATTATTTGTATCTTCAAATTGTTTTATTGGGGCATGTTTTTCGGTTTCTATTTATTCACACTTCATTGCAGTATTGCTTGCTCACAGTGGAATGTGATGTAATATGACACTTTGTTGCTTCCATATAACAGCAACAACAAACAAAGAAGAATAAAGAAAACAACATTAGTTACTTAAACGCTTGTTAAAGCAATCTGACTGATTTATTTATCTGTTGGTGAAGAAGGCGGAAAGAGCGTGCTCTAAGAACACGTAAGCTCTTCAAAATTACTAAGCTCAATACAGCCGCTGTTTAGTTTGAACTTTTGTAAGTCCACGTGTATATGAGAAACGTGGGCGTGGAAGGAATTCCGGAGAGTTTCATTTATTAGAGAGAAAGTTATGGACAATAAGGATGATTGTTGGATGTGAAGCAGTGGGATAACGTGGTGGAACTTATGCCAACCAAACAGCTCAGGACAGTAGAAACCGTTGTAATACAGTAGAAAAAGCAAAGCGAAAAGGCAACTCGTTTGTGATTGCAGAGGGAACGCATGTTCTTTTACTGATAACGAATTTCCTTTCTTTTATGGGTGATGTTACTTTCATTTAGAAATCATTTTACCTTGATTATCTATGATTTCTACTAAACTAAATATCTCAGTCTCTGTCTAGTTTTGTCAATCAATTTTGGAAGCGAGTCACTTTATCTTTACACGCAAAATCCACGGGTTTCTATCGCCTAGACATAACCGTTTCTTATCTTTATTTATCTACCATTCATCAATTAATTTTTCTACTAGAAATGTATCTATTTCCTAAATAATGTATTATCGATCAGTTTGTTTTCCATTTGATCTACTCATCCAGGATTATAACATGTTTTCTAACAGATTCTGAACATATTCATCAAACACCTTTTCGAATTTCATTAATCCGTAATTCAAAGACAAATGCATTTCTCAGTCGTCCTAATCCAGTTTCGTAATCGTTTATCAGCTGATTTCGAATGTTACAGATATATCTTGCACGGTTCATTTCCTTTATAGAGGCTTTGACCGTTTACACGGGTAATTAGCTCAGACAATGGTAAACTGATAAAAGGCTCTGATTATTTCCATTCAGAGGAAAACTAGAATCAGACACTTAATCTTTCGCCACTCATATTACGCGTTATACATAAATGTGCTATTGGCTTTGTTGATTCCAGCGAGGAACGTATATCAGACACATGTGATTCGTAACATTATCGCCCATGACTTGTAACAAAGGAAGTGTTTACATCTATATGTATGTATGTATGTATGTATGTATGTATGTATGTATGTATGTATGTATGTATGTATGTATGTATGTATGTATGTATGCATGTATGTATGTATGTATTATATATGCATCTATGCATGTTTATAATAAATTGGAGAGCATCTGAAGGAAACACTTTTCACAAGATAACACTATTAAACATGAAATTTTGAAAAACATATCCGGGAGACTTGAAGCCAGCGATAAAATTCATAAAACACACAATATTAAAAAATTACTATTTTTAAATCTCACAACTAGATATTCAGCAACAGTACTTTGGAGTAAAGATTGTTTGCCAGCATAACATGGCAGTCCTGGTTTAGGACGAATGTTGCTGTAATTTAGCCCCAGGAGACATCGTCTCCAGCTGGCTATACGGCACGGTTTGTGTCCTTATAGTTTCGAACAAGGGTGGGGGTGTTAGATTCCCTTGTTTGAAAAGCAACATTCGTCCTAAATCAGGACTGCCATTTTATGTTGGCAAACAATCTTTACTCCCACACGCAATATGTGGTAAAAAAAAAATCTTTTTCTCGTTTAGACGGAAATGTGATTGAATAAAACACATACAAAACACACGCACACACACACAAAATTTAGTATCTTGTATTGTTCTTATGAAATGCTGCACTCGCCCCATCATCTGTACTATATTTCTATATTTATTATGAGGTTAATGTTCAAAATAATTCGAATTTGTTAATCCGTATTTATGTTTCTTTTTGCCAACAACTCATCGCTACAGTTCAAAGAATCGTATGCTATAAGCG
>NC_042999.1:76508984-76528984 GCF_006345805.1 Octopus sinensis | reverse complement strand
ATACGCACGCTCCACACAAACGGTCACATAATTTTAGTATTTAGATAAATAGTACGCTATTACTTTATAAGTGTTTTATAGGTTATATTTTAATAATGTGAAAGGTGGCTGATAAAACATACACAATGTTGTGTTATGTCTTTCAGAAAGTCAATTAAGTTTTTCACAAGTTACCATTACGTATACACCTACAATCCTGATTATGAGTTTCCAATGGATAGTCATGAACTCTTTCGGTAAAAACACTATCAGCTTTAGCGTCGAATACAATTCCATCTGCATAATCATTTTCTACTTGTATTTGACAAGTCAATTCTTCCACGTCTTCAAATATTAAAAACCACTCACTGCGCTGCAGTGATTTCTTCACTATCTATTTACACCCTTCTCATCGTTGCAATGAAGTTGAACAAATATATTAGTTCAAAATGGGATTAGTGCTTTCATTAAAAAATAAAAATAAAGTAATAATAAAACATCAATAAATGTAAGTTGTGTATAATTCCGATAAGCTTCTAATTCCTTGGATTTTAGGAATTTTCTGAATTCTTCATATTCGCTCGCGAAATATAAATATAAAGGAAACTAAACAGTAAAACCGATGAAAGTAATTAATTTCTATCGTTTGTCTATCTATCTATCTATCTATCTACTATCTATCTATCTATCTATCTATCTATCTATCTATCTATCTATCTATCTATCTATCTATCTATCTATCTGCCTGTCTGTCTGTCTATCTATCTATCTATCTATCTATCTATCTATCTATCTATCTATGTATATGTATATGTATATATATATATATATATATATATATATATATATATATCAACCTATCTATCTATCTATTTATCTATCTAGCTATCAAAATTGTAAATTTAATATGAAATCAATGATTCTTTAAATCTGATTGGTTAAAAACGGTCGAGAACAAGGATGAATGGTTTGTGTTATTTAGTGCGTAACTGCATTCCAATCATCTAGACTCAATCTCGTCTCGATTATCTTTTTCTTCAATACCAGTAAAAAAAATAGAGTAAATCTAATCGACTATATCCGGTTTCACCTTCTGCCGATGACAGAATTTATTATTATCATTATTATTATTATTATTATTCAACATTTGGTAGTTTCAGGCAAATTTCTATTGCATCACTTGCTGCACCTTCGTGTTGCTGGGGTGTGTGCAGCATTCAGTCTTCGTTGGGGGAGTGCAAACTCTTCCCCATGTTGTATTGCGTCATTTTGCTTCTTTTATGGGGTCTGTTTGCAGTCTTCTCTTGTATTAGTGTTTGTATTCTGTGTTGTGTGTATAATGCGAATTGTGTTCTTCTGCTGTTCATCCGACCTGAGGAGTATATGTTGTGGTGATTGTTTATTTTATTGGATATTTACTATATAGATAATTTTTTTATGTTTGGGTTGTATTATTGAACTGATATTATTATTATTATTATTATTATTATTATTATTATTATTATCATCATTATTATGTAAACCGACGAACTGGCTGAATCGTTAGCACGCCGGGCAAAATGCCAAGTGGTATTTCGTCTGCCACTATGTTCTGAGTTCAAATTCCGCCGTGGTCGACTTTGCCTTTCATCCTTTCGGGGTCGATTAAATAAGTACCAGTTACGCACTGGGGTCGATATAATCAGCTGAATCCGTTTATCTGTCCTTCTTTGTCCCCTCTGTGTTTAGCCCCCTGTGGGTAGTAAAGAAATAGGTATTTCGTCTGCCACTATGTTCTGAGTTCAACTTCCGCCGAGGTCGACTTTGCCTTTCATCCTTTCGAGGTCGATTAAATAAGTACCAGTTACGCACTGGGGTCGATATAATCAGCTGAATCCGTTTATCTGACCTTGTTTGTCCTCTCTGTGCTTAGCCCCTTGTGGGTAGTAAAGAAATAGGTATTTCGTCTGCCGCTATGTTCTGAATTCAAATTCTGCCGAGGGCGACTTTGCCTTTCATCCTTTCGGAATCGATAATATAAGTACCAGTTGAGTACTGAGGTCGATGTAATCGCCTTATCTCCACTCCCATATTTTCAGATCCTGAAAATAATTATCTGCATATCTTCCATCGTTACGTTCTGAGTTTCATCGTTTCGGGGTCGATGTAATCGACATAATCCTTGGCCCCAAATTTCAGGCGTTGTGCCTACAGTAGAAAAGATTATTATTATTATTATTATTATATTATTATTATTATTATTATCATCATTATTATGTAAACCGACGAACTGGCTGAATCGTTAGCACGCCGGGCAAAATGCCAAGTGGTATTTCGTCTGCCACTATGTTCTGAGTTCAAATTCCGCCGTGGTCGACTTTGCCTTTCATCCTTTCGGGGTCGATTAAATAAGTACCAGTTACGCACTGGGGTCGATATAATCAGCTGAATCCGTTTATCTGTCCTTCTTTGTCCCCTCTGTGTTTAGCCCCCTGTGGGTAGTAAAGAAATAGGTATTTCGTCTGCCACTATGTTCTGAGTTCAACTTCCGCCGAGGTCGACTTTGCCTTTCATCCTTTCGAGGTCGATTAAATAAGTACCAGTTACGCACTGGGGTCGATATAATCAGCTGAATCCGTTTATCTGACCTTGTTTGTCCTCTCTGTGCTTAGCCCCTTGTGGGTAGTAAAGAAATAGGTATTTCGTCTGCCGCTATGTTCTGAATTCAAATTCTGCCGAGGGCGACTTTGCCTTTCATCCTTTCGGAATCGATAATATAAGTACCAGTTGAGTACTGAGGTCGATGTAATCGCCTTATCTCCACTCCCATATTTTCAGATCCTGAAAATAATTATCTGCATATCTTCCATCGTTACGTTCTGAGTTTCATCGTTTCGGGGTCGATGTAATCGACATAATCCTTGGCCCCAAATTTCAGGCGTTGTGCCTACAGTAGAAAAGATTATTATTATTATTATTATTATTATTATTATTATTATTATTGTCGTTTCATTTCTCAGAGCTCTAGATTTCACTTGCTCTAGCTAATTTTGTAAGATTGAACACCGACCTGCTGTCAAGGGTCTCACAAGGATTTCATCCACGATACTTAATATATAATACCAATCTCAAAGTCCTCGCTGCCCCCCAATAAAGCAGTTTTCTGAGCATGTTCTACCCTCTTGTCAATCCCAATTTCTCCAACAAATTTCTCAAACCCGGTTATTTCATGCACCCAACTCCCCTATACTACGTGCTATATTGCCCACATTCGTGCAATCTCATCTTTTATTGGCTTGTATTTCCCAATCGCTTTAGTAGTAGTAGTAGTAGTAGTAGTAGCAGCAGCAGTAGTAGTAGTAGTAGTAGTAGTGTAGTAGTAGTAGTAGTGACTTTCATGGCTTTTGATCTTAAATGATCAGACGTGTTATCATGTATATGTTTTGCCTTGATATAAAAGATGAGCTACAGCGCATATTTTGCTCAATACCAGAGATTCGTTTCTCAGTTGCTTGACCTTAAGCAGGTGACCATGTCACTTAATGATTGACGATATGTGCATCTCTGATCACGAGAAGTAGTTGTGGGGGGAGCATCATAGCAATATGTTGAGAGGAATTCTTTGAGGTTTGAATAATTCACTTCTGGAAACATGGGTGTTTTGTTCATCAACCTTAAACAAACCATATTCAAGGACCTTTTGAGCTGGATGGGCTACTCGACCTGAAGGTACTTCTAACTGGGCCATCCTGCAAGATCATGTGATGCTTATCTTGATATGTCGCTAACATATGGTAGCCATGATGGGCATATTGGGCTTCGTATATTTGTACCCCAGTGCTACTTAGGTGGAATGCGCTACTCTCTCACTCACTGATGATAATAACAACACATTACGATATATGTGTATATAAATTTACCTGGGTGTGTATATCTGCATTCTGTAATATATGATTGCAAACAATCTACAAAATAAAATTTTAGAAACATTGGCATAAAACTACATATTTAATGCGGTATGGAATAGTTAATTTCTATTTGTACCTTCGACTTGGTTCGAGTTGAACTTAGAACTTAATATCACAACGAATCTCCGTTTGTCCGAATCCATTGCCCTTCTATGTGTGCGTGTTTGTCTCCCGCCCCACCTCTTGACTACTGGCGATGGTTTGGTTAGCGGTACCGCAAATGGTGGCCGGTAGAATAAGTAACATGCATAAAATAATGAACTGGTGTCGATCTCTTAGTCTAAAACCCCTGAAAAATGGTGCGACAGCATGGCACAGCCCAGTGACTGGAACAAAAAGATAAATTGTGTGTGTGTGTGTGTGTGTGTGTGTGTGTGTGTGTATGTATTTATGCATGTATCAATAAAATCATATGGACAAATACACCTGTCTCACCTCTATATCTCTGTCTCTCTTTCTCTCCCTGTCTCTCTTTCTCTCTGTCTCTCTTTCTCTCTTTCCCTTTCTGTCAATCTATTTCACAAATATTCATATGTTCGCGTATAAAATAAATACATATTTCTGGATATATAGTGTTATAAATAATTCCTAAGTATAAGGAATTTGGTGAAAATATTTCCGTGGAATGTTCATATTTAAATGTCAGTCAAAAATGTAACCGAAGAAATCTTTGAAAATATACTGTCATATAGAATAAATTGAAGTAAAACTAACACAATATCTAATATATTTACGTGATGTTGTTGATTGTGATGATGATGATGATGTTGGTGGTAGATGCGGCGGTGATGGTAATTTTGGTGGTAGATTTGTAGTGGAAGTGTCGGAGTCATAGTTGTAGAGGTATACGTGTTTAAAAGCGACGGTGTCGATAGCGGAGACAGTGATGTTGGCGTTGGCGGTGATAGATGCATTTGAGCGTATGCAAGAGATATATGTGATCATTACATGTGGCAACGCTGGTGATGTTGGCTATGGAAATAGTGTTGATATTTTATGCTATAGTGGTAATTGTAGTGACGAATGTTTATAACGGTAGTGTTAAAAGATGTAATGTGTATGTGTGTGTGTAAGCGCGCGCGCGTGTAATATCAGCACAGGTAGTTGCATCGATTGTAATACTCATAGTGTAACTGATGTGTGTAAGTAATACAAGTGGTAGATGTAATAGCAATGTTGATGTTGGCCTCATGGTTTTTAATGGCAGCGCTAAATGTAATGGTGATAGCAGTTCTGGTGACTGTATAGTAGTCGTTGGTGATTTTGCGAAGTTGTAGTAGCTGGCAACAAGAGCAATGTGTCACAAAGTAACTGGAATTAAGAATATATGTCACTCGACTCACCTGACATGCTTAAGCAATAACAAAAGTTTAAAAATCAATTACCTCTATCACACACACATAGAGAAAAAGAACGATATAAAAAAATTGATTGAATTACGTGTGTTAGATATTTTATTGAGAAACACATAGCCTCACATTTGAAGCTGGAATATGCTTGCTATAAGTGCATTGCACTTATAGGTGAAACCAATGTGACTAGACAGCTTTACTATCAGATCTATGAAAATTTATCAATTCCCTAATATAAATTGACGAAATAAATGAAAATATTGACAGATAAATGAAAAGTTTAACAAAGCTACCTCTGCTTAATTAATATTTAGTTTGTCAATGAGATTACGCTCTGCTCTTACTCAAGTCACCTGTATCTCAGAGGCGCAATGTACCTAGCATTAAATAGGCAGAAAAAACAATGGAAGCATTGTAATATTTACAAGTGTTCTACTGAAGGGCATGTGAAGTCAAACCTATCAGAACCGAGAGGAAAGTTAGAATGTAGCTTACATGGACGCAAAATCGATTTTCATTAATGCAGGGATGTGGTATATGGCAGGACCGTCTTCGCTGCATTATAAACCCTTGGCAAATTAATGCACTGGGTTCTATAGTATTTACTAACACCAAGCTACAACATAATGGAACAGAATTAAGCTCTCAGACAAATAAAGCCTCCAGACAGTTGCCCAGTGTGCCCGGGCCTTAAGATGACACTGGTATACGGATCGATTCCATTTATACTGTCCATCTACATAGAATAGGTGTATCTAAGTTGGTCTTTGATAAAATGTAGAGTCCGGAACCGGGGCAAATACTGATTACTTTTTCGTTCTATGTGGCGAGTAAATGTTTGTCGATGAAATTTTATGTAAATTTTGCTAAGAATATTAGTATTGAAGGGGAAAAAACAAGTTCTCCATCTTCACCATAGCCTAAAACTACGTACTATATTGCCCACGTAGTTGTAGGGATGTTGGGTGCATGAGACAACCGAGTTTGAGAAATTTGTTGAAGAAATTGGGATTGACAAGAGGGTACAACATGCTCAGAAAACTGCTATATTGGGAGCAGTGAGAATTTTGAGATTGGTATTAGATGTTAAGTATTGAGGAATCAATAGAGTTTTTAGGACCTTCTTCTCAGGGCAAAATTGAGGAAAGTTAGCTCTTTCTCCATGCTACCGATTATGTACGAAGAAAGGAAAGGCGGATACAGGGTCTAAGGCGAGTGTCATCGCAGACATTAATGTCAAAGCGAAAAGAGCTGGAACCGATACTGCAAGGCGTCTTATCCGATAGTCTAACAACCGTGCCAATCCATCGACACATAAGTATCTACTTTCATTTTTAGAATTCATCCTGAAATTCATAATCAAATCACAATTACTTAATAATATAGTATTTGATGAGTTACATTATTCTAAATCTCTTTACAGCCAATAGAAATTAGCTATTTTTCTATAAAACATTTCCCTTTAGGGTTAAGTATGTACGGTCCGACTTCATCATTTCAACTTATAAGATTTATGTTTCTTCTTTCTCCAATTTTAGCTTTGAATTTCTATTTATCTTATTTCCATTCTTTTTCTTTAGATGTCTAATAATAGTATTTATGAGGCAGCCGCAAATTAATTTTCTTTAGTGTAATATAATATTCTTTGTTGTTCAGTAATACGCTTAATTAAGATGTTTATGGAGGTTGGCTGCCAGACCAGGGTAAATTGTGTAATAGCCTGGTTATTTGTTATTTCCTATATTTTTCCCTATTGATCGCTCATCTCATACAATCTTATACAGACATACACACACCACGTACATACACACACACACACACACACATATATATATATATATATATATATAATGTGTACAAATATCTATATCTATCTACATACACTCATAGACACACGCGCAGACACAAACACACACGCTCACACACATGCTCTTTCTCTCTCTCACACATACACACATACATAATGTATGCGCTTAATTATATATGCCTGTGTGTGTTTATAGATGCGTTTGTGATGACCGATTATGAAACAGAATATATATATATATATATATATATATATATATATATAGAGAGAGAGAGAGAGAGAGAGAGAGAGAGAGATAGAGGGTGGGAGATAAATATGCTCAGAAACAATAATACAATGTTATCTATCTATTTATCTATATACACACACAGATACATTTATACATATGTAGTAGACACAGATTCACACATGCACACATACACACAAAATGTACCCAATGCAAAATACTTTGTATTTCTTAAAATTGGTTGAATGTTTTATCTTCATACTACAACTGTTTGCTACACCCTTACATATATCCCTTAGGATTATACTACCTGAAGTGTCATTGAAGAAAGAATCTAAGTGTTGTGAAGGTAGTATATGTCGCTATATATATATATATATATATATATATATGTATAAACACGCGCATAGCACACATCGAAAATCTCTCTCTCTCTCTCTCTCTCTCTCTCTCTCTATCTATCTATCTATCCCATTCTATTTATCTCTCTATATATTTCTTTCTCACTGTATATGTATGTGTGTGTATGTGTGTACTTCAAGGAGTTAGGTTAAAAGAATTGGTGCGTAAGCACCGATGTTTACCCCTTTTTTATGTAGTAGTTAGTCATTGCCAGTCGATTGTACGTGATAAGCATTATTTTATATTAAATTATATTCTTAATATTAATAGAAGTGAATCAGCGGCACAATTAAAGCTGAAATAAACCAAATCGTACTCATTTTTGATCTCTAGTCTAACGCATTTCTCAGCTTATCTTGATCTTAAATTTGTCTTTAGCTTAAGTACTTCGTTTAATGATTTCTCCACTTGTGGCTGCGCTTTTGTTTATCTCTCTCAGCTTTTTCTCCTTAGTCTCTTCTGTGTATATGTCTACTGTATATATACTCACTAAGTATTAGACACCTCTTGAATATAGAAGTCAATGGTCTAGTTCCTAAGGCAAATTTCGTGATGTTTCATTTTTATAAGGAACAAATCAGAAACCAACTCAAGTAATACCGGATGCCGACACCTCATTGAGTTGAATACACTAGAAGGGAAATAGATTGGATGATTGTGAGAAAAATAGTTATTTCATCTTCTTTCTAATTCATTGTTATAAAACTGCTAACAATTAAGAAATAACAAATGTTACGATCAGAAATTATTATTTTAACCGGTTCCCTTTTTTATTGTTATCAAATCGTTTACGATACAGAAATAACAAATGTGACAATCAGAAATAGTTATTTTTGCTGCTTTATTTTATTGCTATAAAATTACTTACAATTAAGAAATAAATGTGACGAACACAAATGACATTGCCTAATTGATAGGACATTGCCTAACTGAGTCTAAGGCGCGAGCTGGCAGAATCGTTGGCACACCGGCGAAAATGCTTAGCGGTATTTTGTCCGTTTATATATATTGAGTTCAAATTCTGCCGAGGACTTCTTTGAGTTTAATTATTTCAGAGTCGATAAAATAACTACCAGTTGATTATTGGAGACGATGTAATCAACTTACACCCTTTCCCGAAATTGCTGGCCTTGAGCCAAAATTCGAAATCGATATCATATCTGAACCCAAGGCTGTTGATTGTGTGTTAAAGCCACAATACTTAAACCTGAATAAGAAAATACATCGACGATGTTTTAGTACATTGTTTTCTGTAACATGGTTAACTTCTATTTGGAAAATCAAAAACATCGATGGAACTTTGTCGATCGCATTATAATTTTTTTTACAATTCAGTATCGAAGTTTCAGCACCCATACTCCCTGCAGGTCCTCCTAGTCTAAGTGGATTTATGTTGCTGATAACCAATCAGATGTTTCTGCAGGTGAAGTTGAAACGGGAAGCGAACTATATGGTGGGTAGAAATTCTGTTCTGATTCGAATGGCTGCTCCAGAATGTTTAAATGTTCGTGAAAGATGCGTAAGTATCGCAATTTTACATTTCACTTTTCCTGTGAAGTGTAGGGTTTCAATAAATATATATATCCTGCCTCGGCTTTACGAGCAAAAATTTACGGAGTGAGACACTGTGAAACACACACACACACACACACACACACACACACACACACACACACACACACACACACACACATACTCGTATTTATGTGTATGTGCCAATATATATATACATGCACACACATATGTATATATATATATACATATATATAGACCATCGAGATGGATAGGGGTACAAGCATGTAATAATGCATCTACGGGCTTAAATAAGTAAATAGCACATTAGACAATCGACATTATAAAATATGTAAAAGGTCATGGTTGGAATACACTTAATTATATGAATGCTCGACTTGGTTTAACCTCGGCTAAACTACAGCGTATGTCATGTGTGTATGCATATATATGTAAGTGATAGAGCTGTTGCGTGGTGGTCACACACTTGTCATTTTATGCAAGAATATATCCATGTGGCAATGTATAGAATTTCATTGAGAGTCTTTAGAGCATGTCCGGGGCATTTCTAACCTCAACACTTTGGGAAATTTTAAATGGTTTTGGCAGTCAAATACACGAATGGAGTTGGTAAATTTGGGAACTATGAAATTTATACATCTTCTCAACAAGAGAGATAGAGAGTGAGTCAATGAAAACGACAGTATTGAATGTTATAAATCAAACTATGTGCATGTATGTTTAAGTAGGTGTATAATTGTGTTAGTCTCTGTGTGTGTATACATACATACATACATATATACATACATATATACATATATATATATATATATATATATATATATATATATATATATATATATATATATATATATTTATATAATGTCTCTCTACGTATGCTTATAACCGCCGATACACACATATGCACAACCGTATCTCATAATCTACTCTGTATTGGTAATGTAATGAGTTCGAAGAGCAAACATAGTGAGATTACTTCTGTTTTATTAATTTTCCTTCGTTTTGTTAGTAGTATTTGAATTATCCTAGGCAATTAAATACAGCTACGATATATATATATATATATTATATATATATATACACACTCTCACACACACACATACCCTGTGTTTGCGTGCTAGTGTCTGTGTCAGTACACACACATGCATATATATATATATATATATATATATATATACATCTATATATAGGTACATTTATATATAGGTATATAGGTATATCAGAACACACATACAAATACACATTCACATTCTTTTGATCTCATTAGTATAATTCATTTTCATTTTGCAGTCTAAAGCCTTTTGTTTTATTGCAAAACTACCGGAAGTACTAGATACTAAAAATGACAGTAAGAGAAAATGAAAACAAGTCAGACTATGTTCTCAAACCACAGAAGTAAATAAATCAATACTATGTTTCAGACTGTGTTATATGATAATAGCAGTAGAATATTCAGATATACAATTCAGTTGTGACTTTCGGACGGCTGAAACTTAGTTCTATATCATTAAGGCTAGAAAACTGCGTGCGCGCGTGTGCTAGTAAGCGTATTGAAATACTACATTAAGTGGACACGGTGGGTGAATGACGAAACCACAGGCAGTGAAATTTCGATACCTCGTTTATTGATCGACCCCTCAGCTATTTATCCTACCGATTCCGGAACATCTTCGTAATATACGGTTCAGAAATCAGTTCTCTGACTATCGTTATTCATAACTCGGAGACCTCTTAACACAAGATATTGCTAATTTTGGAGTGCCTTTACACAATGGATCCACTAATTCAAGGCCTTGTAGAGAGAAGCGTTTATTTTGTTCTTCTAAACGACGTTCTCTACAGCCTCAATTCAACTACCATTTTCCTCTGTGTGACAGAAGCAGAGTTAGTTTAAAATAGCAACCTATGTATCATACAATATAGATACATAATTGAAAGCCTACTTAATTGCATGCTTGGGGAAAAAGTAGGGAAAACGTCAAACCGATGTCATGGACCATAAGTAATAACTGAATGGCCACCAATAAAGGCCCGTGTGGTAATGTTAAAAATGCTGACGGAAGAAATTTATAAACCCATGAGATATATATCTGACACATTTTTCCATAGATTCTCTCTGCCCAATTTTACTCGCAATTAATTTTATGTTGAGTCGAGGTCATGGGAGAATTACCGGAGCCTGGATTACATCATTGTATAATACAAAGCTAAAGTCTTTACTTCTGAGCCATGTTTAGGCACATTTGACAGGTGCAATGAACGTAAGTTTTGAAGGAAACGTATTGTCTTATGACGTTCAGACATTTATCAGTCACTGATTAGGATCTCCTCACACCATTATATTTCAGCCCTTCATTACCAAACAAGACACACACACACACACACACCACACACACACACACATATATATATATATATATTCTGACTGCATCTTCTACACTAAGCCGAATGTATTGTGGTGTTACGGTGTTTCTCAAAACGAACAGCATAAGATGATGCTTTGTCTCTCCCCCTCTCTCGATATATATATATATATATATATATATATATATATATGTGTGTTTGTGTATGTGTGTGTGTGTGCGTGTGTTTGTGTGTGTGTGCGTGTGTTTGTGTGTGTGTGTGCGTGTATGTGTGCGTGTGTGAGCGCGCGCATGTGTGTCTGTGTCGTTTATGTACAACACACACATACAGATATATGTATGCGCTACCTATATATTACATACACACGCACATATATGCATGCTCTTTTATATGTTTTTAATAAACAGCTTCTTTTTTATCAAGAAGTGGAACCGAGCAAAACGGTCACCATATATGTTAAGTGCTAATACTCTTTCTTTCATATTTGGAAACAAATTCTACTTCCTGTTCTTAGTCTTAAGTAGAATGACTGATTCACGAGAAAGTGCTCAAATTTGGTAATTAAAGAGAAAAATAACAACAATGTGGTTGCTTTTTTGTTGTTGTTTGTTTTTTTACATATCATAAAAATAGTACTTCCATTATCTGTAGTTTTACTATTATGTATTTCCTTTTCAATTCGAACATATAATTCAAATGAGAAACTGGGTACTTATTTTGTATATTAATGACTTATTTTTCGAGATATTTCAAAATTTGCACTCTCGTTTAATGACTAGTAAACTACTTGGGCGTGTTGTCAGAAAGAAACAGAGTAAAGTAAAAGAAACAAAATAAACGGTTTGAACTGGGTGTGTAATTTACTAATAAATTGAAATTTGGGAGTGGGAGATGAATCATGTTTTATTTTAGATTAATAGGATTTTAGATAGCTTTATTGCGTTGCTGTATGTATCCGGCAGTTAGTTCCGGTTTCAAGTTCCAATCCTGTATGCGACTGTTTTACTCATAGTTCTCATTTCTGTCTTTAAAAGGTATGGGTAGCCTCACAACTCCCGATTCTTTTATTCTTGAAGTCATTAGAATTAATCATTCTTTGACAGACGGAAGATTAAATATATTTAATTCATGTAGGTGGTAATCGAAGTGAAGACATATAATAGGATATTCTGCCTCTTCGATTTTTCCCTTTTATATACTTACTATTTTCTTTACTCCAGGATATTGTTGTGTATCAGAGATTATACTGTAAGGTATCCGACAGCTATATGCGAAGCCTTATGTCATTGGTTCATACACTCTCGATGGTGATATGCCGTGTCCATGACCCAAAACATGTTGCTTTTAACGGTTCTGTTAACCAAGTCATAATCAAGTACCGTAACGTGGTTTTGTTCAGTGTTGCAAGCAGCGAGCACATTATAACATTTAATGGATGTTTTCCTATTCTAAAGTTCTACATCAACTCATATATGATCATAATGGGTTCAAAAATAGGCTCCATACATATTGCGACCACTATAAATGTGAGCTTTCAACCCTCTGATTTAAAAAACAGATCTTACTGGTCCTTAGCTCTATGAACTGACAAAATGGTTTCCAATTACATATTCCCCTGGTACATGATGAAAATGACGAAAACGTGGTATCTACTATACATTCGCTGAAAATGTTAAAAATAATAGCCAAAATCTTCCGAAGTACACTCGATGATATTGGAAGATGAAGGCCATGTTATGCAAAGTAGCCCTATATATATACAAAACAGGGAATAGTTTTGCAAGAATGCTTTTAATCATCAGTTTCCTCGACGAAAATTCTAATGGATGAGATGTATTGTGTGACTAAATAGTAAAAAATTAGCAAAAATGAACGGTGTGAACCGTCTGATGCTAATTTACAGCTAGATGGAACATATAATCGTGTTCGAAGCTTTTATTTTGATTTTGTTTTTCACCTGTTCTGGTAAAGAACTGAGGCAGACGGCAAATAACAATAGTACAAACCATAGTAACTGAACATACAAAGAAATAATTCCATTGTTAGAGTCAGTTATACAAGAAAATGCAACCGCCACAACCACCGCCGCCTCCAGCATAACCTTCCGTTATCATCATCATTATCATCATCGTCGTCGTTGTTGTCGTCCTCTTCCTCCTCAGTATCATCATTATCATCCTCATACCCATCATCAGATGGAGAACAGCAAAGTAGACTAAATTATTTTGCTGTGAGAAATATGAGAAGAGAAACTTGACAGAACCCTTCATCTCTCTCTCTCTCTCTCTCTCTCTCTCTCTCTCTCTGTCCTCATGACAAAATAATTTATTCTACTTTGCCAACTTCTGGCACTATTTGCCAACTCAGACAATCTATACTTTCCTCGAAGTTCATTGTTTCTCTCTTCTTTTATTGCATGTAATGTTTATATAATATCTAGGTCATAGACAACCGATTCAGTACAGAACTGGAGTACAAATCGTTGCTAACGACATCGACACTGTGTGGTCAGGATAGTTAAACTGGCAGCTGTACTATCTACTTAGTTGTAATTATATACGGAAGCAGCAACAGTAAGTGATGGGTGATCCGTTTGGTTTGTAGTGCCCACATTAAACAGTATTTATATTTATTTATCGAGAAGATTTGTCTTTCATCTGCAAAAGTAAGCATCGGTCTACAGAACATCAAAGGTCTCTAAGGAAATGATAATAATAATAATAATAATGATTTCTTTTATTTGTTACCAGGTAGTCTGATGAGGGGGAAATTACAAAGGCAGACATAAAGTGTGGAGATTTACATAGAAAATCAAATGAGTTGAAAAAAAAAAAAATGAAATATAATTATACATTGTATACAAATTATAAACGATGATCAAGCTGTCTTCCTGATATTTGAATCTCACAGATGTAAGATCACCCCGAACACTAATGTCACGTGTCCCCCTCAGTTGTCTTCCCATCAACTCTTGCCATTTTCCTAACTTTCAATAAATTTGGATTGACGACAGCACTCCCCTCTCCATCTCCTCTTTGCTTTTTCTAGTGAAACTTGGAAACATTGGTGAAAGCTCAGCCGAGGAAAAGAATGTGTCCTCAAATTTTTTATCTTCGTCCACCTCACGAACTCTTTAAACACAGACAACAGATAGATGACTCTCTTTTCTGTCTGGTTAAAGGAGGGAGGCGACAGAATAACCAAGTTTCGGCTGTTCTCCAGATTCGTCCAACACTGGGCAGTTGCTATTCAACATAACTCCAGAAGTCCGCAAAGTCAGGACAGTAAAACAAGTTCATACGGAATAGTTTCGTCGTTCTTGGGGAACAGAACAATCGGTACTACCGATCGCAGTATTAAATTGATACATTATATAAGCTTAGATATGCTAAATTGACTGAAAGGCGGGAGTCGAGATCAGAATGTACAGTAGTGGAACAATTACCACAAGGTCTGACGTCTGAGGCTTTAAGGATTCTGCCAGTCCACCGCCCCAAAAGAAACTAAAGAAACGTAACTAGGTACTGAAATTCTGACAGCGATCATTTCAAAAATAAGCAGATAGCTCGACATTTTGAGGGAAGGGTTAGTCGATAAAATAGACTTCAGCACTGTACTAGTACTTTATTTTATTGACTTCAGAAGGATGAAAGATGAAATTAATTTCGACTGGATTTGAACTCGGAACGTAAGGGGGCGTAACTAAACACAAAAGGACATTTTGTATGACGCTCTAAAGATTGGAACGCAGATAATGACGGGACGTTTTACAACCCTTTAGTTAAATCTGTAGAATTTCTCCAAACACAATTTGTCACCTTTCTTCCATTGTCGATAAATTTTCTTTTGGTTCGGTGCTTCTCAATTTTCTTTCGTTTTTTTTTAAACAATTCACAGTTGCTAAAGTTTACGTAGTTACTAAGGTTTTCATAGTTAATTACTAAAAAATAGTTACAATTCTTGATTTATCCAGGAAGGTCACGTTTAATCCCCTCTTGTTCTTAAGTTGCATGTTACAGTAGCATTTACATCGTTTTTCATATAATTTTACTATAATATTCTAATCTTTGCAGAAGAATTATTTGTATGCTTATGTGCTTATAGGATATTGTCTTTGATAATTTGGGACATTATTAACCTAATTTACGGCAAAATAATACCGTAATAAGGTATTTTACTTTCTGTTCATGTAGTATAAATTTCAATATACATAAGGATGATTTTCGAAGTTTCGGAGTAGATTAACAAATTTCCCCTCGAAGCATTCAATACAATGGTATCTACTTGGGGAAGGCGCCCAGTCAGTGTATTGTTCACAAGGTAAACCTGTACATGTTTTCTTTCTTTAGTCTCTTATTTTAGTAAAATGAAATCGAGATTACATGTATACGGCGCACGGTCTAGTGATTAAGGGTGCTCGGCTCACAACCTTAAGGACATAGCTGTATATCTTGGCTCGAGGGGCGCATTGTGTTTTTTGAGCAAGACATTTCATTTCACGTTGCTCCAATCTACACTGCTGAGAATGGGTACAAGATGAGTAGTAATGCGGCTTGTCTTCCTCCAGCTGTTACATTATTGATATGCTGTAAGGTCTGGTTGGAGGCGCAACCTTCAGAGTTCTTTTTCAGGGCTTAGAAATAACTGAAGGACCGCTGCAGTAAATATGTGAACCTGAGAGGGGGAATATATTCTATAAAATCATAATTAACTAATCCTGTATTTTCTTTTACCCAAAACCAGGAACTTTTCAGCTCCCCTAGTATACACACTCACACACACACACACACACACATATATATATATATATATATATATACACAAATATCTATATCTTTACACACACACACACACAGATATATATAACTGTTAAAGAATATCATTGAGATTGACTTTCAAGTTTCAGCCAAGTGAGCCATGGTTGGATGCCCGACGATGAATAAATAGTGTTTTCTTTTTCTTCAAGTTCAAAGAACCATCGTTTGGCACTCATGCACTTTTTAAGTTTAAGCATAAGATAAAGGAGTTAAATATTTACAATCATAAACAGAAGCTGAACCAAGACATGAGTTTAATACAGGCTGAAAATTTATCGCAATTTATTTTAAGATTGCTCGGTAAGATTTGACATATTCAATTCACTTCTCTCCCGAAGAACAACGTATATTTTCTTCTCTATATTCTAACCAGTAAACAACCGAAAGCAAGGTTGTTCTAATAGTATCTAATTTCAATATATTTAGTCTGTGGATGTGAAACCTCATTATATTCGACGATGAATTAGTTTTCGCCAGCCAACTCAATTTATATTAAGAATAGTTTACAGGTAAGTGAAATATTACTATGCACCAGTATAAGTACGTACGTATGCATATGTGCGTGTGTCTCTAATCAGCATCATCACTAAACTATATTTAACACAGGCTGACTTTAATTTTCAGCATCTATAAATCTGTTTTATTGTTAAGAGAAATACAACCGATACTTAGCGGAAAACGGAAAAACATTCCCACTCGTTTCTATATGGAAAAGATCCAAAAGCATATTTTATCGATTTGTCCATTTTATAATTCGGTTCCTTTAAGAAACAATGCAGTCTATCAAACTTTATCGTTTATTTCTTCACATCGAATTTTGTCTTCCAGGCGCTTTCATAAAACATTTTTCTTCAAAATCAGATATATGTAATTTTTTCTGTTTTTCTATTTATTTACTTGTACAAAATCTCTGTGTATCATCTTATGAGAAATACAGCCTTAGGATTAATATCTCCTTGTTTGGAATCTCATCAAATAATTACTAATGTCGGATTTATATATATTTATCCTTTAATAGACAATCAGTTTGTTGAGCCACTTCATGAGGAATTCCCCTGGGGGTAATTTAAACCTTTTTTGTGTCTTCCTTTGCTACCAATAGTCATTAGACGAAAGAGAAACCAGTTTAATAATTATTAAGTAATTGAATATAAAGTACCTTGAAGAAATATATTTGGATGTTGATGCGCACTCTCGTAACACATATACAGCCTGCGGTATGCACGCACAGACATATACACACAAATATGTGAATCGACGTGGGAGACGATGTTACCTTTCGAATGCTAGAATTAGCAGCAAATTTCTTTGTCAAATCGCAAATTCCTCTCTTGAATAATGGACGACCACATTGGATAATGTAGCTATTAATACATTATGCTTGATAAAAAACATGGTTAACCATTATACGAACGCCCCTGAACGTGAATCTTTTGGTTCAGAACTGGCCGAGAGATATATAGATAGATATACAAATGAAAATACATATATGCACACATATACACATATACACGTCTTACCGATTATTTTCCAGAGAGCGTGCCAACCTGTAACATAAACCAACTGTTATTTAATTTTTATTTCAAGTTTTTTTCTTTCTTAAAAGTAATCCTGTATTCAGTTACGTTGCAGTGTGTATAAGGTCGAATCAAAGTGGCTTAGCCAGTTAAAATAACAAATAGAGATACATTAAATATAAGTTTGACACGAATATTTTTAGCTCAAAAGACAGCAGATAAACTGAGGGGGAATTGAAACTTCTTACTGGTAAAATCGAATGGTTTTCTTACAAATTGAATACAACGATCTCCTACCTGATTAAATCGAACCAGCAAAGAATGATCTATCATGGTTAATTGATCGGTCAGATATTACAGCCAAATCTCCTTCACGTTACGACCTCCACTTCAACTAAGGGAACAATGACATATAGTGTCGTTCTCTAGAGGAGATTGTTAATTCCTGAAAGTCTTTGACCATAAGTCTGTTCAACTGAGGACGGGCTTTATTCAAACCACATCAGCAGAAATCGCAGCTGCGGGGTTGCTATTTACATGCCCGGAGCACCGTACTTTTTCTCACTTAAAATATGAAGTACAACTTTACCAGTCGCATTGATAAATTTCGGGAGGGAAGGCTTTACATATCTCAGTCCTGATTGGTAACTAGAGTTAGACTTCAATTGGTTTTTCATTTGATTTGATGGGAATACGTGTATTTAACGCCAAGGATTATCATTATACAAACATTTGAATATATATAGAATTTAATGTCACTTCTTTCTCTCCTCCTCTTGTCCCTCTCTCTTCACACACGCACACATATTTTTCACTCACTTTAGTTCGGTTAGCGTAAATTTTTAACATCCACACACATACGCCATTATAAATTATATGTTAATTATAGGTTAAATGTGACAGGGGTCCTGAATAGATACTTCTTTGTGAATGCATTCATGTTGCAGCTTTGAGAGATAGTAATAACAATAAGAAAACGGATAACAATCGTAATAATAATAATTGTATGTAATATAGACACACCGTCTGAAATTTGGTGAGGGTAATAGTACAAATCAATTACATCATTCTTAATACTTGACTGGTAATCCTTTTATCGTTCTCAAAAGGATGAGTTGCAAGGTTGACCTCGGCGGAACTGGAAATCAGAAAAAATACAGCAAAGCATTTTTTCCCGATGCTCTTAAGATATTACCTGTTCATTACCTTAATAATATACAGCTGTATATGTGTGTATGTATGTATATATATATGAACCCCTCTGATACCGCACACGCAATAAAGTATTCTGTTGCCTTCTGATCTCTTTTTAACAATGCTTATTTAACTTCCATAATTTCGATTTTTTTTTGAAACATCGATTTTTTCGTCGAGCCTAGGGCACCTAAAATATTTTTCGCTCTGAGGAAAGTTTTTGGTCAATTGAAATCGATCCCAATATTTTACTGGTATTTAATTTATCGATTTCTAAACTAGAAATCAACATTTCAATAACACCTTCCCCTCAAATTTCTATTCTTTCTAAAGCAATGCAAACAATGTAAAAATAACGCCCACGTACACACACACACACACACACACACACACACACTTGTATACAAAAACATATAAACATAATGAAACAAACACATTCCAAAAAAAAATAGACATATGTTGATATATGTTTCCCGTTTTCCTGCTGAAGGCTTTCTCTAAAACACAGTTCAGAAAATTATCGATTTTTAAACTGTTTCCTTCTCAATTTTCATTGTTCCTTTTATAATTCCGTTTGAACTCAGTATTTTGGGTCATCTATCTAGTTTCTGTGATTGTATATTGATCTCACTCATATACAATGGTGAAAGAAAAGATGAGCTATAAATCGAGGTTAGTTGGTGAACACAAACAAATCATGTGCTTTGCGCATTGATTTAAGAAAAAAAAACCGATTCCTTTTGTTTTTTTTCATACACTAAATACTAAATAATGCAAGAGAAAGACCAGTTATGTCTATTTATAAGTCTTTCACTCTGTCTTTCTGTGTTTCTCTCTCTCCTGCTCACTCCAAATTCCTCTC
>NC_042999.1:76468984-76506484 GCF_006345805.1 Octopus sinensis | reverse complement strand
CCAACAGCTGGATCAATGGTCGCGATGTTTTTCAGGATTACGAAGGAGGTTATCAAGAAGGTTCTTAACGAGAAAAAATTGTGAAAAGTATGATTATTTAGTGAATATTGAGTTTTATATTAATAAACCACCTTTGATTTTTTGTTAAAATTCCGGCGACGAGTCTTAACTCGTATAATTCGTGAATTTAGAGGGTTTTGATTTGCGATACTATCCTTTTATTTCCCATCGTAGATGGTCAGATTTGATATCTTACTATAATGGGAGTTATGTCCATCTATCCGACTATTTGTCTGTTCCCATTTTACCAATGATAACGATATTTTTGTGGATTACAAAGACGGTCGTCAGGAAGGATTTTAGCATAAAAAAACCCCAGAAAGTATCATTATTTCGTCTAGATCGATTTTTGAATTGATAAACCGCCTTCGCATTTTTATTAAAAAAATGCACCGACCAAGAGTAACGCTTGTTTATATACTTATAATAATAATAATAACAATAATAATAATAATAACAATAATAATAATAATCCTTACTTCTATAGGCACAAGGCCTGGAATTTTGTGGGAAGCGGGGCAACTGATCATATGGACCCAGTACTTGATTGATACTTAATTTATGGATCTTCGAAAAGATGAAAAGTACAGTCGACCTCGGTGGAATTTGAACTCAGAACGTAAAGACGGACGAAATGTTGCTAAGCATTTCGCCCGGCGTGCCAACGATTCTGACAAGAATTTAGTGTGTGATTGAAATTTGGAGGAGTGTTTTCGCCACAGCTGAGATAATACTGAGAAATAATAAAGTGAATCATTTAATGTTTGGAAAAACACGAAAATCTCATTTGCACCACCAAAATATAAACATTTTCGTGTTTATAAAATGAATCTCTGTATAAAATACGGTAACAAAATACGGGACCAAGTATTGCTTTGTATTACTGACTATTGAGAGCCTTGCTCAAAATTATTATAAATAGCCTATCATTTAATTTTATTAGATTTAGTCCAATAGAAAGAACATCATTCACTTATCTATTCGTTTTATCATCTGCTGGATATATAGATTAATATTTCTACTTAAAGAATATGGTGGATGTTATTATCTCCAGCTCGCTGATAAAAAGTTACTTAACTGAAAATGCAAAGAAAAAATAATAAAAGCAAGTATTGCTGCATGAGATAAATTTGGCTTCTGTTCAGAATCGAGCGAGCCAACAATTTCCTTACATAACTTGTTACAAAAATATATTTTCACTGACCTTTTATTGGCACTAAATGTATTTCCATACGCAAAATGTAGTTTAAACCGAAATAGTCAACCCCATTACTAAAATCCAATTAATGACTATGGACAGTTTTAAGTGTTTACTAATTATTTAAGTAGTGCCATATTAGGCAGGAAGACATTTCAGAAATATAAACAACTCATTTGGCAAGTCATAGCCAAGTTTTAAGTATTATTTACAACCAAGACTTTCGTTTTTGTTTTGGCGAGTCACGTACCGTCTTAAGTATTTACTTAACGAGGTTGTATTTAGTCGTAACATATTCATATTTTGTCTTGGTAGGTCAGTGTAAGAGTTCTACTTAGCACTCAACCATTCCTCTTCTGTTGGCAGCTCATAACCGTCGTCGAGTATTTATTTACCAAATTTTCAATCTATTACTGAGTTATTCGATTTTTGTATTAGTGGCCCAGAGTCAATTTTCAAGAGTATATTTAGAATTGAATCAGTATTTATTTTTCCTTTGTCAAGATATATTTAACAGTTAACCCATTAGTAAATAACTGCTGTTTCATCTGATGCCGAGCTCTTTTCGCTAGTGTTTGTTTGACTGCGAATAATTGCAGCAATTGTTCGCGTTCTCCCTTTTTTCCATAACGGATCTTTAAAATCTTGTATTTTCTTGGTGTATATAATTGCTTTGTAGGGAATTGAATTTGCAGTTCGCACAGATTCAATCCTAGCAAACTGCAAAACAGTTTATATATTTTTATGGATGACGACACTTTGCGTGTTTATAAAATGAATCTTTGTATAAAATACGGTAACAAAATACGGGACCAAGTATTGCTTTGTATTACTGAATATTGAGATCCTTGCTCAAAATTATTCTAAATAGCCTATCATTTAATGTTACTAGATTTAGTTAAACTTTTAGTTAAACGTGTTTTTCCAAAATAACTCTATTTTCTCTCATTCAAATTACAAATACATCTTTCTTTTAATTTTAACTACTGTTATATTTTTGCTTGGCGACTGAAACATTAAAAGTTAAAAAATTTACAATTTTGAAGCGAAAATAGCGACAATCTTTCAAGTTACGTGCTAAACACAAAGCCAAAAACTATTTGATTTCATGGATAAGGTTTTCTTGTCTACATTGAATTTAGGCTTGTTTGGCTAAGCTTCGGTAAACAGACAAGAGAGAGAATGGGGGTCAAGGGATAGTTATAGACAGAAGGAGAAAGAAGAAACAGAATATGCGGTGAAAGTGAAAGATTTTTTGTCTTACTACTACAAGCTGCAGTCTACGACTAAACTGGGTTAATATTAACTGGTGCTGGCCTTATTCAAAAATCTATTAATTAAATATAATACACAAATAGAGAAAACCGAGTCTAGATATTCTAGGTGTTCATTCATACTGCGTTTTGTGTGTACCTCGAGCATTTAAATTCTATCGAGTCAAGTAACCTATCAACGTAGCAGTTAAATTTCTGTCAAGGCACAGCGTTTCATTTTTAGAAAGGAAAGATACACTGGCTTAGGTTGTCCTAAATACACTGTCTCAGCAAATTCAGAGATAGTCATATCTGGAAAAGCGTTCATTTTATGGCTCTTCGATAACAGGTGTATTTATAACAACCACTGCAATAACAATTTGCCACAAAATAATTGCCATAACGTTTTAAGTACTTGTTTGAATCAACAAAGCACATTCATTTGAGAGGTTTTTTTTTTCTCAGATTTCCTTATACTCTAATTTATGCCATGGTTATATAGCTTAATTAAGTAGTATGAAATCACTTGCTTTGAATTCTTCCATACCGTTTGGAAGACTAATTTTTCAGTGATGATATTCAGCAACCCTAAGTGTTATGGTAACATATCTGATCATTAGTTATCCGTTTACTTTTGGATTGGCAAATTCCTAACAAGGAAGAATTGTATTGGCAGATAAAGTAGACAGTTTTAGGGTTTTATTTAATACAAGGTGCATTAATCGCTGATAGTGACTCCATTGGATATCAAACTACTAAGTAGAGAATTATCCGTTTAAACGTTATTACGAAGACAATAGTTTCCAGAACCAAAACATTTCACTCCTAATGACACAAAAGAAATTACTGTATTGCATGTGGATGGGTAAAGTGAAATAGTAAAGTTCACTATTCTACGCTGTGACAGCATTGCAATATTCATGAAAGTTGCATTAGTGTGCATTATATAAAATTTGCTCTGCCATAGACAGAGAAAGCAATAGACTAAATAAAAATTATGTGATGATAAAAACGAAATCAATGACTAATATTATTTCACTTATTTCGGTAAACAACTCCTGACTTCATTCTATATTATTCTGATTTCATCAGTAATGCATAAGCTTCAGCTTACTTGGTGATGTTATCATTGAAAATTCCTTTGATAAATGTACGATACTGGACATCCACACTTGACTGCTGAAAAAATCTGAAATTGTCTCCCGCTTTTACAGAAATCATAAAATAAAAAAAAAATTAATCATTGACAAATATTGATTTTTTTTCCTCACCGAGTCATTATTTTTCATGATTCTAATTCATCCTACATGAAATATGTTTCCAGCTCAGAAATTAAGCTACGTTCCGCTAGGATGACACTCTGCACATATACATTAAATTAATTCTCAGTCTTGAATGATAATACAACAACCCAACGGAGTTACATGAATCTCCATCACCACTCATAAGTTTCAGTAACAAATACACAAAATCTAATTCAGTCCAGCAATATTTCTTTACGAGTAAAGCAAATACAGAACGAACAACAAGGAAATGAAATCCATGGAATCTTACAGGTTTTAATAGTTTGTTTTTATGTCATCCTGTATTGACAAAATTGCTATTATTTCTATGGAAATTGTAAGCATACGTGATAAAAGTCACCAGTGACACATCTTTCGTATATTGTCGCCAGTCAATGGGGAGGTGACTGACATTTACGAGAGGTTTTGCCGATAAAGTTACATCAGTTGTTGCTCGAATAAATATAGAGTATTCAATATTGTCTCATATATTGAAACAAAGCAGAGGCAAAAATGTAATAAAATATCATACAAACATTAAAGCATATCAACACACACACACACACACACACACACACGCCCAGATATATCTATTAGTACATATACACTTATATATTTGTACAAGCGCATTTATACGGATATATGTACATATATTTACATGTGTATACAAGTATACACTCAAATGTGGTTGTGTGTATATATATATATATGTGTGTGTGTGTGTGTGTGTGTGTATAATTAAGTGAAAAAATAGAATCTTTATTGAAATTTCCCTCTACATTAACAACCGAAAACAAAAACGTTGCGGCAAATTTTATCGTCTCGGATAAAGAAGGGGAGATAATCTCATGAAATTCAATTATCTTCACGAGATGGGGTAAATGCCACTGAAAGGGCAAAAGAATATTTTGCGGGGCCAGGGATTAATTATAGACTCGGGTTTGGCTCTCTTTATTGATCTCTTCAGCATAAAATATGTATATATGTACACATATATTTCAGCGCGCACACACACACACACTTTCAGTTAGTGATTCCGTTAGAAACGAAAGGAATCGTAGCTATATTAAGATACTCAGTACATCAAGTAGCGAGTATATTCATCTTTTTATTGTTAGGAAGCTCTTACAAAACAAATACTGTCATATTCTTGAAGGATTCATCATAGAATTTAATAGTCATTGAGTGTCTGTAAAATATGTATAATCGTATTCGAGTTGAGTCAAGGTTAGTTGAAAGAGATTTGTGGACATGATCAACTGGCCAGAAAAGGATGCATACATTTGAACAGCTATAATATTATCTTGTTGGGAAGTTGGTAAATATATAAAAATAAATAGGTATCATAATGAAAGGAGTAGGGTTCGAAATGAATAGTTAATGAGCTATATAAAAGAATGAGATGGGTGGAAATAAATCTAACCAAAACGAAAGTAACTGAAATGAATATATAAAGAAAAACATAATAAATGAATATGGATGTACATGAATCAAATAAAATAAATTCGTGAGTGAATAAATACAGAAATAAATAGGAGGTAAATGAATATATGAAGTAAATAAATCAACGAATAAGTAAGTAAATACAAAAAAGAAATATGTGAATATATGCGTAAATAAAAACGATGAAAAAATGTTATTTGGTCAGTTGTTCACAATGAAAGAGAAAGGTGCTGGAAACACAAGAAGAATCTCTGAGAAAACTCTAAATAAAATGGTTGAGCGACCCCAAAATTCTCACTGGTGCTAAATTTTGTTTATAATGATGAGTTGTGGTTGTGTTTTTTTTTTAGTAATTAGAGAATATGTTTCAAAAACATATACACACACGCACACATATATATGTACATTTATATATTTATATATATATTTATTGATATGTATGTGTGTATATATATATATATATATATATATATATATATAATATATATATATATATATATTTATAGATTTATAGATTTATTTATATTTATATATATATAATTATATATAATAATACTAATATGAGGGAATATTCCAAATTTACAGGGGAAAATTCAATTTATAAATACTAAATGAAATTTCACAAAATATTATATATATATATATATATATAAATTAGAAAAAAAACATCTTTTATCAATTCAGTAATGAAAAATTAAATTTAGAAAAATTACATATTATAGAAAGATTAAATATAAGATAAAACATATAATAATGATTAAGTAATGTGCAAAATAATAAATAAAACGTATATATTTGGTAGAATAACGACACGTGTTTCTTGGCTATATCTTAGAAATGATAATAGTAATAATAATAGTAGTAGTAATAAAATCACTTCAATATAAATATAGTCACTCTTCAGGTTAAAGATAGCAACAATAAAATAATTAATTAGATAAATTAATAGATATACGTAAATAATCTTGTAAAATACGAAATATCTTAACAAATATATTCTTGTTTAAAACATAAGGTACAATTAATGAAAATATTTAAAGCAAAATATATATATATTATTTAACTTTTGAATTGTATTAAGTTTGATTATGATTATCATTAATTATTAATATTATTATTATTATTATTATTATTGTACACACACATATATATATATATATATACATACATATATATACATATATATGGATATAAATATAGAGATATATATGGATATATATATATATGGGTATATATATGCCGATATATATACATATACGAATATATATATATATATATATATATATATATATATATATATATATATATACATACATATGTGTGTGTGTGTGTGTACTTCTGTGCTTTTGTGTGTATGAAGGTAAATAGTTTTCGACCAGGTGATAAGTTGTGGAATTAATTTGGAATAATAATATACACAATGATACAGTGTTTGGATAGAAACATTGTAAGAGGTCGTGTTACTTATTCTCTTCTCACAATATAGACACTATCGTATCCCCTGAGAAAACTAGAAGATACGAAATTGGTTTGGTTGAAAGAGCAATATGATGGAGGCGATGCTAATGACGATACAAATATTTGTAATATTAAGAAAGAAAAATGTTATTGTTTAAAGTAGTTTTAGAAATTGTAAACACAAGGTGATAATGGCAATAATGTTAAATGCAAAATAAGATGTAAATAAATATTTAAAAATAAAATACTACAGGCGAAAAGATCAATAGTAACACACTCATATCATGCTTATATATACATGCATACATTCATAGAGATCGACATAGAGACATACCTATCTGTTTTTCTATCTATCTATCTATCTATCTATCTATCTATCTATCTATCTATCTATCTATCTATCTGTCTGTCTGTCTGTCTGTCTGTCTGTCTGTCTGTCTGTCTGCCTGCCTGCCTGCCTGCCTGCCTGTCTGCCTGCCTGTCTGTCTGTCTGTCTGTCTGTCTGTCTGTCTGTCTGTCTGTCTGTCTGTCTGTCTGTATGGGTGTGTGTGTTTGTGTGTTTGCGTGCGTATAGATACATAGATTTTTTGGACGAACTTCGTAGTATATTTATGTTTATTTTGCTTTCATTTTCTATTTAAGGACAGACTAGAAAATACTGAAGCATGCATAGATAATTGTCTATACATCGTGACACTCCGTCGGTTACTACGACGAGCGTTGATCCAATCAACGGAACAGCCTGCTCGTGAAATTAACGTGCACGTATCTGAGCACTCCACAGACAAGTATACCCTTAACGTAGGTCTCGGGGAGATTCAGCGTAACACAGAGTGTGACAACGCTGGTCCTTTGAAGTACATGTACAGCAGAAACAGGAAGAAAGAGTGAAACTTGTGGCGAAAGAGTACAGCAGGGTTCACCCACCCCCTACCGGAGCCTTGTGGAGCTTTAGGTGTTTTCGCTCAATAAACACTCACAACGCCCGGTCTGCGGATCGAAACCGTGATCCTACGATCGCGAGTCTGCTGCCCTAACCACTGGGCAATTGCGCCTCTACTCTCTATACATATGTGTGAACAAGTATATATATATATATATATATATATATATACACTACCGTCAGAAATTAATTAGCACCCTTGATTTGCTCTTCACTCAAGGTATATGCTGTCACCTAGTGGCCATATATCGAACTATTGCTTTGTTGCGAGTTCACTGTTGCGCAGAACGATGACGTAACTTTGTTTGCAGAGCAGTTTGAGAGTCTACAAGCCTTATGATGTTGACATAGCAGTGCAACAACTTGGAGTGCGGATGCAGACAAATCTTCCTTTGTTTAATAGATATAGGTAGCGCCTCGCAAGGACCGAAATCACACCATACTAAGTTTTCTCATCGCGTAAGACGTTTTGAACAGCTCATAGGTTAATTGATTTAACCTATTTAATGTAGAAATTTGAGAAGTGCTAATTAATTTCTGACGCAAGTGTATATATATATATATATATGTATGTAAATGTATCATTGGAGATTCTTTCTTGTCTTGGGATTCACGGTCAAACGACTGGGTGGAATTGTGCGAAAAATTACACAGGCGCAGGAGTGGCTGTGTGGTAAGTAGCTTGTTTACCAACCACATGGTACCGGGTTCAGTCCCACTGCGTGGCACCTTGGGCAAGTGTCTTCTACTATAGCCTCGGGCCGACCAAAGCCTTGTGAATGGATTTGGTAGACGGTAACTGAAAGAAGCCCGTCGTATATATATATATATATATATATATATATATATGTATATGTTTGTGTTTGTCCCCCTAGCATTACTTGACAATCGATGCTGGTGTGTTTATGTCCTCGTCACTTAGCGGTTCGGCAAAAGAAACCGATAGAATAAGTACTGGGCTTACAAAGAATAAATCCCGGGGTCGAGTTGCTCGATTAAAGGCGGTGCTCCAGCATGGCCGCAGTCAAATGACTGAAACAAGTAAAAGAGTAAAAGAGATGTGTAGAATGATCCAGTGGTGATGCTGCGCTTTGTATTTTTGTCATAGCTTCCATGGTTACTGAGATAATCTACTATAATACTCATGTTTATGAATGAGAAAAGAAGGGGTGATAGATGAATAAGGTAGGAAGGGGTGATGTCATATTTTTTCATAGCTCCCATGGTTACCGAGATAATCTACTATAATAATTCTCTTGTGTTTCTGTATGATAAAGGAAGGGGTGATAGATGATTAAGGATGGAAGGGGTGATGTGATACTTGGTAGTGAGATGATGAAAACAGTACGCTGAAAAATAAATCAAACAGCGTTTCAACTCTGTGTGACTATGTGTGAGTATGTAAAGGTGGGGGGTGCGTCTGTGTGTGTGTACGTGTGCGCGCGCAATGGAAGTGGGATTTTTTGTGAAGTCTTTCTTTGTAGTATTTAAGTTATTTGTTTTTCAGTTTCAGATTTTTTTCTTTTGGATTTAAAATTTTGTATAATATTTCGCATTGAGTTTGAGGTTTTTAATGTCTTTCAAGTCGAATGCTTACACAGAGCAGGTTTTAAAGTCACATCATACAAACCGACCGGGTGAAATCGGGCTTAGCTGCTAGTATCTATCTATCTATCTATCTATCTATCTATCTATCTATCTATCTATCTATCTATCTATCTATCTATCTATCTATCTATCTCTATCTATCCACACACACACACATATATATATATGTATGTATGTATGTATGTATGTATGTATGTATGTGTGTGTGTGTGTGTGTGTGTGTGTGTGTGTGTGTGTGGTGTGTGTGTGTGTTTGTGTATAGACACACATTTCATCTTATGTGATTATGACTACAGAATGAAATTTGACATTAGCTTCACTCAATTCTTGTGTATTCGGGATCTACCCTGCAAAACATCGAACTCCTGTTGAAGTTTGACTGATATTTCATATCTTGAGAAGATCCTATTCTCAATGAAATACTCAGGCAGAGAAATACACATTCGCACTAACATTCGCACACAAATTCTGGCACAGACGCATTTATTCACAAACGACCACACCAATGCACACATAATGAAACACTGAAAGTAACGAGGGGTATCTCATACCAGAAAAACTTAAAATTTAATTCAATATATCCACCAACCACAAAACTATATATATATATATATAGGAGGTGCAATGGCCCAGTGGTTAGGGCAGCGGACTCGCGGTTGTAGGATCGCGGTTTCGATTCCCAGACCGGGCGTTGTGAGTGTTTATTGAGCGAAAACACTTAAAGCTCCACGAGGCTCCAGCAGGGGCTGGTGACGATCCCTGCTCTACTCTTTCGCCACAACTTTCTCTCACTCTTTCTTCTGTTGGCCTGCTTGCCTAGCCAGCGGGATGGCGTCGCTTGAATGCTAAAACAATACAAAGCGCATTGTGACCAGCGATGTTTAGCAACATCTGATAGCCTGGTCGGTCACGGTGATATATATATATATATATATATATATTTGTGTGTGTGTGTGTGTGTGTGTGTGCGTTTGTGTGTGTGTGTGTGTGTATGTATGTAGTGTGTGGGTGTGGATGTTCGTGCGTATCTATTTTTGTCCCGCCCAAATTATTCATTCTGTATGTATCGTTTACATAATTCTGATCATTAGTTTAGTACTTGAAACAACGGTGTTTGTTACAATTTTCATCTTTTTAGGGAAGAAAATCGTTAAGAAATCTCGTGCGCATTATCATTCAGTAAGAACTAAAGTAATTAAATCTGTGAACTATAAACTCATGCTGACTTTTTCCACGTTTCTTGGCATAAATCATGACTGAGTATAATTTTTAATGTATATTTGAACATTTGAATCACTGACAGTTTTGGTGGCATTGGCTCACCAGTGATTATTAAAATAATAGTTGGAGAAATCTTTAACAATTTAATAAAGAAGATTTATTGTTTTAGCCTCAATAATATATTAAAACAATTTGCATGAAACTTCCTATAATATTTAATTCTCTTTGGATCCAATCTTTCAAAATATTTTCAATAAAAGTTTAATTATTCTTACTATACAAGTCTATATCAAATATATGGAATATATGTTATGTCGATGAATTTATTAAAGAATAGTTGATTTTCTTTTCTTTAAACTGCTATCACTTTTGCCGGAATACATGTACTAGTGTGTATAAACGCATATACGCATAACATGTGTGTATGTATGTATGCATGTATGTATGTATATGTATGTGTGTGTGTTTATGTGTATCTATCTATATATCGTGTCGCATGACGGGATATTTTATTTGTAATATTTGTAATTCATTTGTAGTAAATGTGTCATTTGTTTCAGCTGTATTTAAAATGTGCAAAAGCAGAATATATTATATAATTCATCAGAAATTCAATGTGTCAACGCCTACGCTGTAGTAAGTAAACGAATGCAAAGACTTCTAGCTGTTCCCGTTGCAGACGAGAGAAATGAGGAAATTGTCCTGCCATGTTTTATACCTAGTTGGGCTTCCTTTCGCTATTGTAGTTCGGGCAATTTAATATTAACTCCACAAACGACACAAAAAGATGTATCTATTTGCTGTTTTTATAGTTCTTTTCTTTTATTCTTTTACTTGCTTCGGTCATTTGACTGCAGCCATGCTGGAGCACCGCCTTGAACAATTTTAGTCGAGCAAATCGACCCCAGGACTTGTTTCTTAAGTCTAGTACTTATTCTTTCATACTTCATTGCTGAACTACCAATGTACGGGCACCGGTTGTCAAGCGTTGATGGGGTAACAAACACAGACACACAAACAGGCAGAAACACATATACGACAATCTTCTTTCGGTTTCCACATCCACTTACAAGGCTTTCGTCGGCCTCAGACTATAGTAGAAATCGTTTGCCCAAGGTACCACGCATTGGGACTGACCTCGAAACCATGTGGTTAGGAAGCAAGCTTCTTTATTTCATTATATTGGCCATAAAGGCCTTACATAGAGATAGGAAGCTGCAGGCTGGACACATACGTAATGTTATACGAAATGAAAAGTGAAAATGATGATTAATGGGGGAAAAGGAGACGCCCGCCGATCGTTCTTCCCGAGAACATTGACCTCTTATATTATCCATGAGGCAACAAACCTCTTACATTGTTCACAATTCAATAGCAAAATGAGACACTAAGCCTCTTACCGCTCTTTTTCGAAACTAGGAACTTTCAATAACACTGAGGCTTTTCAAACTCTTGTCCATATTCCTCCCCAACATTGCTTGTGACCCCATCCTCCACCATCTCCCACGTCTCATTCAAGCACAAGGCGGGTGCCGTGTCGTCGTCGCCCGGCCACAAGTGATATTCCTCGTTGAGTACCTGCAGCCTACGCAAAACGGGCAACGTTATGACCTTCACAGCTATCTGCGGAGGCCATTCGGGATTCCGTGTGCAGGCTAAAGGTACTCCCTTATGGTGCTTTTCCAACACCTCCACCTCTCCGCCTCTGTAGAAGAAGAACAATAATTCGTCTTCCTCCGGGGACGAGGTAGTCACTTCTACTGTCGTCGGCACAATTCTCACTGACAGTATATCTTCCCCTGCCAGTGGCACAACCACCACCGACGAGGTTCCGGGTCATTTCGGTACTGTCGGCAATGTCCCATTTCTATTCCTCTTCCTTTTTTTTCTTCTCACCTGAGGGAGGCTGCGTCTCCTCCGTGACCGGGAGATTCGCCTCCCCTCCTTCGCCCCTAGCATCCATCGGTGACCACCCATTGTTGCTCACCTATTTCCTCTTGGGCCCTTCTTTGATGAGCCCTCCGCCTTCGTTCCCTCTTCTACAGAGGTCTCAACCAACTCCTCCAGGATCTTACTTTGTTCCAGGGGAAGTTTTTTTATATGGCCAGGCTCCAGGTACCGATGACACCTAGGGGTGGGGGCGACCCTCAAGAATCACCGGGTACCTACACCCGGCCATTTAAAAAAATCTGGAAAAACCAGATTGGCTGATTGGGTCCACAGGGACTGCCAACTGCATTTCAATTACAGTCTTTTGAAATAGGGCGATGGTGTCGAGCGACACCACACATCCTCACTTCAAGGTTTTTCAATCACTGTTTGAATGGTCTAATTTCCCACTCCAAAACATTGTCTTTGTTCATTGCCATGTTTTTTTTTGTAATAGCAGTTCGAAAATAGTTCAAAATAAAACTTTAAAAGAAAGAAGAAAAGAAAGAAATCAAAATAAAGTCACAATAAAATAGAAGGAAGAAAAATAAAACAGTTCACGAAAAATGAAAGTGAAAAAAGTTTAGAAGACAGAAAGTTAATAGTTCAAAAACACAGCAAAAGAATTTGCCAGCCACTAGGTACTCCCGGCCAAGGTAGAACCTGGAACGCCACAACTGGAACATAACAGCCACAAAAACTGGTATACAAGTCGTTCAATCTTCGGAGGCAAAGAAACTCCCCCAAAACAGCAATTCTTTCAATTATTTCAAAAATTCATAAAAAGTGAACAAATTTTTAGGAGGCGCAATAAGTCCCCAAGCAACAATTCACGCAATAAAGTGAGAAAAAAATATTCACTTAACGTGAACCACTTTTGCTCAACCGCAGGTAGACCAGAGTCTAGAATCCAGTGAGGACCTCTAGCTTGTACAAAAATAATTACCGCAAACAACAAACCCCCACTGGACCCAAAAAACAAAAGTCTTACCTTACAGTTGAGCTTCTTTTTTCACCAGCTGTACACAGCTTGGCCACTTTTTTCGGTGATACGCACAACGCTGACAACAACGTATGCGCACACTGACAACAACGCATGCGCAGTGGGAATCAGGCTTCTGAGAAGCAAGCTTCTTACCACACGGTCACGCCTGCGCCTGTTTTCGTTTAGCATTCAAGTCATTCCTAGGTGAAACGATCTTTGATCAATAGTATTCAATCTTGATTCTTCCATCAATTTCTGTGTGTGTATGACTACATTATTTCAAATGCACCCTTCTTTAAGAGGTTAAGTCTTTATTTGAAGGACAATCGGTCACTGTTTCTAACAATTGAGCGACCATACTGGATCTTTCTCATTTGCTAGATTTCTACTTCTGTTTCATAATTGCAAGCACGCATAGAGATAGACCTCCCTCTCCGTATGCAGTTTTTATAGAGCTATTCAGATGTATCACTAATAGATACACACACTTGTCGATCTAAATCAATACGCACAGAAGACAAGCAAGAAGCGGAATTAAGTGTTTAATTCTAAGATGGAAACGGGGGACGGTAAGAAGTAATAGTATATGTGTTCTCCGTTCAATAGTACTTCGTTATTTTCATTTTCAGCCAACCCTCTTTACATAGGTCAGTGGTTAGCGTCAAAATTAATTTCTAGAATATTCACTGTAATTGAAGTATGATTCATTTGTTTCACTATCAATTATCGATATCCCCCTACCATATCTTTGAAGCCATCTTTAGTCGAAATGTCAAGCACTGAAGTACGAATGTTTTTATCCTGCTCTTTCTTCATCGATATGGTTACACTTTCGTAGTTCATCTGATTTTTCATTACTGTTGTTGTTGTTGTTGCTATTATTATTATTATTATATTATTATTATTATTATTATTATTATTATTATTATGCCCTTGTAGCAAAAAGAATGCATTATAATTATTATTCTTATTTTAATTTTAGAACTTAAAGTATTTTTTACATTAAAAAAAAATTATAAGCTAATGTATTTTGTTGTAATTTTTTTTCTTTTCTCTAGTAATTTTTTTTTTGTTTTGTTTTAGTCATTTCATTTCAAATTATTGAATATCTTAAATTACTAATTAGTTATATACTTTTTTAATGAAAAATAAGATGAAAAATGGTGGGTGAATAGTGAAATGAGTAATTTAATTTCTGAAATCTTAATAATAACAATAGCGATAATAATAGCAATAACAACAACAATACTATCAATAAAAGAATATTGTTTCGAAATTTTTAAAAACTTCTTTTCATGTTTTAGTCGATCATATTATGTTTAAGGCAATAACTATTTAGAATTTTATAATGTAATCTACGATCAACTGGAAAAAAATAAATAAAATAGGAAAATATGTGTTAATTTTATTTATTCATATTTTTTTGTTCGTGCGACTTTTTTCCATTTTTTGCGTAGCAATTAATATTTAACATTACTCTTTGTTACGGGATGGCATGCTTCTACAGCTTAATGTTTGCCACATACCAGATAACAAGCGTTATTATACAGAATGCAATAAATACCCACAAGGGATTATTATTATTATTATTATTATTTCATTAAATGCCGATGTAAACAATAGCATCATCAGGTTCTTTAACATAGATTCAAAAGGACCATTTATGCTTCACTAACAGCTCCGATGACTTAAAAAAAAACCGGAAAACCTATAACAGAAACAATGATCTTTAATTCACGTAAAGAAGCATCGCAGTTTTGCCATGCAGAAAATGCATAAACATAGCATGCCAGAGCTCCCCAATTTGAAACGCTATGGCTGCTCCCAGAACTACATATGGCATTTCAAAATCATTGTAAAAACAGTTATGTGTCGTAGTTTTGAAATGCAGCAAATGTCTAAAAGTATTATGTCACAGACCTCTTTTTGAAGCGCTATAGCTGCCTGGAGAAGGTTGTATATTGCTAAGAACCAATCGCTTAAGTATAAGGATGTCAGAAATGATGGCGATATGTACACTTCTATTCATGAGCAGCGCGGTGATGTGTTGTCCATGGTTTGATTTGAAATGGGGTGTGAGATTCAGTAGTATTCACTGACTAACTCGATCAATGATGGTGATAGCCAGGCTAGATACAAATATGTATAGTTATTGAGTTTGATGGATAGAGTTTCTAGTTCTGCTTGAACATTAACCAATCAATATCCTTCTTAGCCACATGTACGGTCATATGTTCGAAGCAATGAGCCAAGAAGAAATTCTATGCAGTTGTTCGACTTGCTTGTCATTCCTTTTACTGTGGATACGATGCCTGAAATTTTGGTGGAGGAGCTAGTCATTTACATCTATCACAGTACTCATCTGGTACTTTATCAACCACTTTCATCAAAGAATGAAAGACTAAGTCGACCTCGGTTGAATTTGAATTCAGAATGTAAAGGCGGTCAAACTGCCGCTAAGCACTTTGTCTAGGGTACTAATGGTTCTGCCAAATTGCCGTCTTCAATTTGCTATTAATAGCAGCCAAATGTTCCTCATATCAAACTCTTCCAACTTGAAAAGTAGGAAGAATATATCGGTTTATAATCTCAAAATCTTATGCATGATAATAAAAGGTTGCGGTTGGAACGTGTTCCATCATAAATCTCCCAAATCAGATCTCGGCTAAGTTGATGTTCTGAATCTTCAAAATGAAACAATATCTATATGTGTTACACAAACGCAATGAAATGATTTTGTTGTTTGAATTTTTATTAATTAGTTGTATTCATTTTGCTAAGCTGTCCGGAAAGACCTTTCAATCAGAAACTTAATCAGAATTATAATTAACCCAAACAGAATTTAAATAATGATAGATTACAGTGAGATTTCAATGACAATCTAATTTTATATTCACACTATGAAAAATGTCCTGTAACAGAAGTTTCGATTGTTAGATGGAGAGAAAAGTAAAAGATAGAGAGCGAAAGAGTTGCAAATAACGTGTTAGATATCCACTTAAGTCAATGTAGTGGCTAATTTCGCTTCATTTTCACAGCGATGTACGTCTTTGAAGTTCAACCACCTTACGTAACAAATTAAGTTTTATTTCAAGGACATTGGTAATATAATTCTGCACCAAACTGTAGATAATACACTAGAATTTTTTTTTGCTTCTTTCTTCCTATTACCTGCGTGTGTCAGTTCCGTTATTTTCTTTTATAATGTTTATGTAAATGACAACAGGCTCTGTTTTGTCAGCTGCCTGATGCATTCATTTCTCTCTGTTTATTCATCATCTGTAAAGCACAATTGGTCTTTTTTCTAACAACAATCTATCAAATTTACCAATTCTAAGTGTCGTATGTGGATTTTTCAGATCTCTGAATAGATGAGACAACTGAAGTATTCTAATTTTCATTTTGTTCTTCACTTTTTTGTATAAATCACAAAGAAGTGTTTCTTTGCTGAGAAAATGCAATTGCTGTTAAATGAAGGTCTAGTAGGAAGTCAATACATATTATTACTAGGAATGTAATCCAAGTAATACCGAAGATAGCTGTTCATAAAGAATAAGCTGCGCGAGCATAGTGGAGTAGTTTATCGATTTCTGAACCATTAATCTAATTAGGGTTACGTCACTTTTTAAGTTTAGTACGGGTGCTCTTCTATAGTGGTAAACACATGTTCAGCCGATTCAAAATAACACCAGAAATTTAAAATATTTAGTTAATTCATTCCAAAAAAATATACTTAGATCTCAGGCATTTGCATTCAGACTGAATTTTGGAGTGTCCTGGAAACCAGTGACATTCATCGGGCTACTTTGTCCTAAGATGAAGAGAAACGGTTTTTGTTGTGACCCAACATCGTACGACCAAGTGATTTGGATCCACCTGCATAGAGTATATAAAAGGATTTGATTTCACTACCCCAAGCTCATTAATCATATATTGAGACAATCATTGTCGACTAACTTGCAACTAGGAGGTGTGGCAATAGAATGAGTTAAGAATCTTCGCATGTACACAACAATGACAATTATTGCGCGAACTATCGATCAATCTTTTGATTACCAGTCAGGCATCATATCAGTACGCCACAGCATTATGTCATATCAATACACTCAGCGTTAATCATATTCAAAGACAGACTTAGGCATCGATTTATACCATTTCGCTACTAATTGAGAAATTGGTTTCGCCAAGTGAATTTTGTGATTTTTGTTTGAGACATAGTAATTACCAAGGTACTGATACCCAAAGATAATCTCATGATCTTGGCGGCAAGCCGTTCCAGTGGTAGTTGGCCAACGTGGAGAGGTAGACATACATCTATCATAGAAGAGATTGTAACGGCATGCGGAAGTTTCATCCAGCAGTCGATCGAGTTTTTGACGCATCATAATCGTCATCGTCGCCCCCGTTGTAGCATCCTCTTTGCTATCGTCGTTGTTACAGCCATTGCTGTCGTTGTCATTGAATTTGTAAAACATCAGTTTAAATGTCTAATTGTATATATAGTTCCGTCTCTTCTTTACGTTCTTAATTCAACTGATCGAATTTTCTGTCGTTCACTCGTGTAGATTGAAGAAAAATACTTCTGGTGGTTGACTGGGATAGACAATATATATATATATATATATATATATAAAATTATAAATTAGGGTATCTACGAGATACCACCATGCTGAAAATAGCAGCCATGATTTGACTCTAAAACCACCTTAATTGTCCATATACCAGCACGTAAATAAAACAAAGAGACGAGATGAAACTAGTAAAAAATTACTGGATAATTCTAGATCCTGGATTTCTGGATTTAGATACCCTAATTAGATACCCTAATTTATAATTTTAATAATCATTACCTTTGAAGGCTATCTCTACCATGCTGACCACTTGATAAAATCGTTATTTTATTTTTAAATTAACGATCTTATCCTTATATATATATATATATATATATATATATATATATATATATATATATATATATATATATTCCTCATAACTTTTTTACGTTCTAGGGCTAATGTTAAAAATTTTAAATCATTGAGATAGCTGAAACTAAGATATAGGAAATATGTCAGCGTTTAGTTTCTGTTGTTGTTTCTCTATTCAAATTTCCTCAAAGTAGATTTTGCCTTTTTGGCCACAAGAAATCGATAAAAGATTTATCAGTTGTTGTTGATGGTCTTGAAGTTGTTTAGCTACACATCAGATTTGATTGAGAATACCTTCTACCAAAAGCATTACAGAAGTTACCACTCCATCTTTTGTCGGGCGTAATGCACTCCGGACTACATCATTCATTATGTTATTTTTGAAAATTGGTATGATGTAATAACATAAAGAAAGGTTTGGTGTTATTCCTGCTTCTAAAAGTTCCGTCGTTCACTCATAAAATTACCAGTAATAAAACAGGGAAAAATACAATGAATTCTACCAATTACCTATAGATATGTGCTTAGACACTACTACTACTACTACTACTACTACTACAGTTATTATTGATATTTTCGATAATTTACAGAATTTGTAGGAGCAGACATTATGACAACCACAGAATGAATAGTAATAAACTTTCTACTGTATCATTTGCTGGCATGAGTAAGATTTTACTGTATTAATGCTATTGTTTGTAATAAAATACAACCAACTACATACATATTTATATATGTAGACATTCGTAAATGGGTATATGTATGCATATTTCCCCTACACACGCTCTCACACATTCACACATATGCACACACACACACACACACACACACACATACACATCGCACTTCACAGATTTCTACACGTGTAGAATATCTAGATATTTATTATAGAAATTTGTCGCAAACGTCTATAGGTGACAATATAATTTAGTCCACCTGAGATGTTTAACAACTTAAAACTTTACTGATATATAAAACATGAAGTTTCCTTTCATATACGCCATTATTTTGATTCATAGACTCGTCTTTGGGGCTTAATAAAGAAAATATTTCTGATATTTCTAACTTAAATCTATTGACAGCGGCTGAATTGAAGTAGAGCTAAAACTTGCAGCTTTGGAAATTGATGTCTGGCGCAAATTTTTTTTATAGAATAGGAGAAAAGACAATATCCTTGAGATATTAATGTGTAGTCTAGTGCCTTATATACTTAGCCATCATCTGTGTGCTATATATTTATTTTTGTTGTTGTTTAGCCTCAGGTCAGCCCTGATCAATTATACATTTGATCAACAAGATTTACTTGTCCCCTTTTCAGTCAATGTGTCTAGAAATACATGGTTCAGTAACTGAGATACTTTTTGCGTCCTTTTTTAACAAGTCACGTGGCCTTCATGGAACTCCCTCTTTGACTTGGTTGTGTTTCTGTAATTTCGTTAATTATTATTATAGTCCATACATTTCTCATCTAACGTCACAAAGTGTATACTCAGTCAGAAGAACTGCCTGGAATAAAATGAGTTATATATGCTGATACTTTTACTGGTAACGTTAGCAAAAACTGGGTTGATTATATAGAATTCTGAGCAACTTTAGAGGAAAATCTACCGTTATAATTGAACATTTAGAACATTTCAAAACACGATTTGACACGAAACTAGTAACATTTATCAGGTTTTAGAAAAATATAGCTATAAACTCCATATCAATCACTGGTGACTTTTAGATAAGGGGTCAATTTATACGTGACTAAATACTATCGGCAGTTTTTGAAGCCTAGAAAGTCTATCTTGAACTAAGAAATTAAATTATTGATTAAGCACACAAAATTAAATATTTCATGCTCTGCCAAACGTAGGTACGTACTTAAAAATTACAAAGCTATATAAAGCTACCACATTTACTTTTATACGTCCTACACATACACACACACACACACACGCACACACACACACCTATGAATATGTATGTATGGATGTATGCATGCCTGCGTGTGCAGGCATAGTAGGTACCGAATTCAATTCCTAACATTATTTCATCCAGACACTAAAAAGAACGTTCGTTCATTTAGTTCCGAAGCTTCAAATATGACAGGAATCAAACTCATCTTTCGTCTCTTCACAATATACTTAAAATGTATCAAACATTTACTTCACCTGACTCAGTTGTTTGTAACGTATTGGTAGGTATTATTTTTAAAGTAGCATTTTAGAGAAAACTCTGCCACTTTCAACATTTCTGTCTTGCTCGGTATCCTCTGAAATAGTGAACTGAAATCTATCGTATTAAATACCCATGCATGTTATCTACAATTCACTATATCATATAGTTGTCAGGGAGGCGGCCTGAATTCTTCACATTCTTATCGTATAAGATCGGAATATGCATTCCCCAGTTCCATTTCGAACGTGTTGCTTTGCTCTCTGCTCCCTTATAGGTTATCTTGTGTACTTAGTTACATTATATAATTCAATATATTATGAGCTGGATTGCAATCATATTTTTGACAGACTCACAGACAGCAGCAATTTACGGTAGGTTGTATTACATAACTCGTCATAAAATTGGATTCTTACTCAATAATCTGACAGGCCACGCTGTAATCTGCAATGTGTTGTCTTCCTGATGGCTTCAATCTCCAAATACTTAGTTTTCAATCACGCCTTCTCATTTGCTCTTATGTTAGACTCTACAGTAAATCAAATTAAAGCTACTTTCAGATTCCGCGTTTCATTTCGGGATATGCTCGAAATACCACGGTAATCACTTTTCGCCTAACGAAAGATAAATGTTGAATATAAGGAAACAACGGCTAGGAATCATGTCTTTCGTTGACTTGAAATCATCTATGGAATTTCAGACTTTCTTCTTTCTTCCTCTCTTTCAAATCTTGAGCGTCTCTCCCTCTACCCATTCTCTCTCACTCGCATGTCATTTAAAGAATTGTAAAAAAAAAACCCACATATATAAGTCAACGTAATAATACATATACATACATATATATATATACATATATTGCAGAGGAAAATGACTGGAAGTGACTAATTGCTCAACACACAATGGTGTAGGCGAGTATGTATGTATGTATGTATGTATGTATGTATGTATGTATTTTTGTATTTTTGTACGTATGCATGTGTTTATATATGTGCATGTATGCATTGAGCGTATATATGTGTATGTCTGTTCAAATATAAAGGTACACTCGTACACATCATGTGGTGAGGCATTAGAACATTTAGTAGTCTTGCTCCTTCCTTTCTGTCTTTCTTTCCTTCCCTATCACTCTCTCGGTCTCTTTATTTATCGTCTTTCTCTGTGACATTTAATTCAAACTCAGTTCCGATAATTATTTAAAAGGAAATGAAGACAGCAGAAGAATGCTGGGGAGGACAATGATGGCGAACATACATACATACATACATACATACATACATACATACATACATACATACATACATACATACATACATACATACAAGGGAAAAGAGAGTGATAAGCTGACAAAACCTAAACAAAATAGAAAGATGTGAAGACACGAATAGCTGTAGATAGAAGGTGATATGTATGTATGTGTGTATATATATATATATATATATATTATATATATATATATATATATATATAATGTACTAAACGCACATATAGAGGAGCTGAGAAGAATACTGAATGTAATGTAAGACATGAAAAGCTGTTGGCTATTTCTACTTAAAATTGAAGTAAATAATATTGAAACACGAAGAACAGCAGCATATTTAAAAGGCTAAAATCTAGAAAGGAAATAGGAGTAAGGGAGGAGTGTAGAGCAAGTTAAGAGAAAACGAGAGAGTGAGAAAGAGAGAGAGAGAGAGAGGGAGGGGGAGAGAGGGAAAAGAAAGCATGTAAAAATAATCCCTTGAGTAACCTAATGAAATCATTAATTGCCGATATGCCCTGCAGAAAACATTCTAGCACCCGGTTTACCTACCACTCACCTGAACAAATTTTAATGATGATTGTCAAATACGCATAACGAGATTTATTATTTTTGAAATTTTTCTCAAGATTCAATAAAAACTTGTTATATTGCGACGTAACTATCGGGATACAATTTACATTTATTTTCGTTTGTAAAACATAGCTATACACTCGTATAAACATGCGAATGTCTGTATGGATTTATGTGTGTAAATATATAAAATGGCTTAACTAACCGAAACTTCGAAGTCTCTGTCAATAATAATCTTGTTTAAGAACAATGAATACACACACACACACACACACACACACACACACACACACACACACACACACACACACACACACACACACACACATATGATGGACTCTCTTGTCGAAGACGGTGTATGAACGTTCAGCTTTTTGCCGTACGACTTGCACAAATGATTTGTTTAAAGAGATCAAATGTTTGGGCTGTACATTAGCTCACTCCCTCCATCAAATCGACGTTGCCTGAACAGGTGCACAGTGTACAACGCATCAGGTTTCTAACTGATCGCAGAGCATCGTGAGATGAAGTGTTTTGCTCAAGAACGCAACGTACTACTCTCTACAAATTGGGACCGCGATTTCGAGATCGTAAGTGCAACACCCGAGCCATTGGGTCAAATCAAATGTCGTGTAAAAGACTTAACATGTAATATGCGGGAACGTTAACGCTCCACTATAACTTCTAAGTATTGAGCACTCTTTTCCTTTTGTTTGGAATTATGCACACACATACACATTCTCACACACATACACACATTAGCATCTATACGTGTTCTTATAAATACATATCTCTGCCTGTTTAACTGTTTATATATATATATATATATATATATTATATATATATATATATATTATATATATATATATATATATATATATATGATTTATTATACAAGTATTGTGTGTGCATATATTTATATATATATATATATATATATATATATATATATATGATTTATTATACAAGTATTGTGTGTGCATATATATATATTGTGTGTGTGTGTGTTTGAGAGTGAGTGAATGTATTCGTGCATTTATAATAGATTCTAATTAGTAATTCTCTGTTTAAATGCAACACTTAATTGTCATGCAAAATTTGTACATGAATAACGTCTAAGTTGAAGCGTATGACGAGATTACATACCTGGCAAAGCCATACATTTATATTCGAGTTGTATAGGCAAGCACGAATTACGTCCTTACTTTGATATGTCTAGAATACGACGCTAAACTCTGAGATCACAATCCTTTTCTATTTTATAAGACCGTGTTCGTGTCCGTAACTGAGAAATTCCTTTTCTCTGTACAGAATGGGGAATAGTTTCTTTTCATGTAAGATCATTCGTTGTCCTTCTTCACATAACCATTTCTATCGTAGAAAAGAAATATTAAAAGTTGCTGCTGCTTGATACCGATGTCGTTGGAGTAGTGACTGTTTGAACGTCATGAACGAAGATTCCGCATGAAATCATATCCGACGCCCTAATATTTCCGCTAATCTTCAACTCTGCATATCTATCTTATATGTTCACTCCCGAGAGGTTAAAATGCAAAGTTGACAAGGGCGAGATCTGATCTTAGCGAACATGATACTATCAGAAATATTCTATCCGACATTGTAAAGTGACTTGGTCAGTTCACCGCCATTCTAACCTTTCATGAATGCTGTGTAAACACGTTTGCGTTTCCCTTTACCTGTGACTGATGACTTCTTTAAATTGTAATGACACCTACCTACGTACCTGCCTACCTACCTACCCACCTATCTACTTACGTACCCACCCACCCACCCATCTTCCTCCTCCCTCCATCGCTACCTACCTACCTATCTACCTACCTACTACCGAACTACCTACATACATACATACGTACATGGTGGCTGCCCCCTCGTCATCGAGTATAGCCATTGCACGAAGCTTAATCAGTGTTGTTATCGTGCAATGCCTGTGCAAGAAGATTTTTTTTAAAGTGAGGAAAGGCTGTGCACTGAGTCAATCCCACTCACTAAGCAACAGCAGCCATAATCTGAAAAGAAGAACAAGTCAACATCATCGGTAACCACTGAGCCGCAGGTTTTATGTCGGAGTTATCCCAGTTTCCTGAGTTACCTTCTTCTAGAAGGATGCCCTAACAAAGGCTAGGAGTCCTTCACTCCCAATGGTTTAACCGCGCGATCGGGTATTCAGTCCGATTATTTCTATGTCCCCGCGCATGATACAGCCTTAAGCCATTTATTGGATGGCCGTTGACTCTCAAGTGTTCCTCCGCCCTTTGACGGGTTTTGTTTTTCATCCCGCAGGGTGTCCAATGAACACCCTTCTCCCCAAGCAAGCTTGTTGGGGTTGCCGGTTTAGTCGCCAACGACCCGACCATGCAACAGGTTGTACTGGGTTGCATATTACCAGTAGCACAAATGTACATACATACATACATACATACATACATACATACATACAGACAGACACAGATAAAAAGAGACATGCGCTTATACATACACACATACGTACATACCATGGAAAAAGAGCAAACGAAACTGAAGCAAATTCTCCAAATCTAATCTCTTGGTGGCAAAAGACATTCTAGAAATTTTCCATGTGGGATTCTTATGTGAAAAGATGCATACACTTGGATGTATGCATCGACAGTTCAACCAACATACCAACTGAACCTCATATTTACAAACACCAGGAACTCTCTCAACTCAAAGGGTCTTGTTGGCTTTGTTAGCAACTGGTTTGAACTCTTTCAAGAACCTAAATTGAATTCAAAGAAAAGTATGCTTACATACACACGCGTACGTACGTACGTACACGTACTCACCTACCTACCTACCTACCTACCTACCTACCTAGTAACTACCTACATACATACATACATGCCTACATACATGCCTACATACATACATACATACATACATACATACATACATACATACATACATACATACATACATACATTCAAAGAGGCAATATGCATGCATATTTATTTGGTGTCACCATTATACCAAGGTTATGGCGTGGAAGTTGATGTTTCAATGTCATCTGTGATGTCGCTGTATGTAAAAAAATCAGTAATTTTTATATCACTAGTTAAATGGATGAAGGAACTGGAGGTGGGTTTTGAAGTAGCCTCTGCGAATTGCTGTTCGGACAGCTTAAAAAAAAGAAAGAATTCTAGACACATTCGCAAATCACCGGGTAGATTTTCACAATATTTTCACGGGTGGATGTTCTATTACTCACCTATATATATATATATATATATATATATATATATTATATAAAAGGGCTTAGTAAAATAAATTACTTTGCCGCATACTGAACTCATTAGAAATACTTGGTGAAATTGATTAATAATTAATTAATTTTACCCTCAATTGTTGAAATTATATATATATATATATATATACCAAGCTATAGGTGCTTGGTGTAAAGATGGGATTGTTGAAATCTGACAGTAACGCACATCCTTCTATGTTTCGTATCTATATATAACATATGCTTATGCGTCAAAATTAGCATATCCGTTGTGTGTGACCGTGTGTTCCTAAAGCAGAAAAACGGGAAGGTTTGATGCAGATGAGAAAGTGAGGGTGTCAAGGAAGAACTGCGAGAATGAGTGAGAATTGTAGACTTTTCAATAGATAAATAGCTAGAAGGAGAGAGAGAGAGAAAAAAAAAGAGAGGAGGAGAAAAGGAATTACTACATATATATGTACATTATATATGTGTATTTATATATTCATATTTCATATATATACATATATATATATACACACACACACATATATATATATACATACATGCATACATATACATATATATATGTATATACTACACTTACATACACACAAATATTGACATATATATGTGTGTGTGTGTGTGTGTGTGTGTGATTGTGTATGTACATGTGTGCGTGTATAGGTATGTAGTGTGTTATCATGAGAATAAAGATAGACTTCAGTAAATAACTTATTGATAGTAATATATCTTCTGTCGACACCAGTAGAGTGTGGTGGAATTCCTGTTCACTCTCCTTAAAACGATGATCCATCATTATGCTTACCTTAAGATAACAGAGAGAATCAATCGAAGAGCAACTGATATTTATGGAATACTTCCCGGCAACTAATCTCTGCTGAATCGATCGATTAATTCTCTATAGCGAAAGAAATATCAGAAGTTTTATGGCTAGAGTGTAAAGTGAAATGTATGTTATCTTCTGGCTCATGTTTGTGAAACAAGATGCCAAGTTGAAGAATGCATACAATTAAAGAATCTTATATCTTGGTCAGTATCTTATATATTCCTTTTACAATATAATGGTGTGATGAATGATAAAAATCAACAGGATTTGAACTCGGAGCGTAAAAGAACGAAAGCAATTATTGTTAAGAATGTACTAGGTGTTCTTTTTTTATTTAATCAACAGGTCATCTATTGCTGTAATGGTGAATATTGCTTAGGCACATGGCCAAGTGTTTTAGAGAGTAGATTACAGTTGATATTTTATTATTTAACCCTAGGCCAGGTATTAACCGAGTTGACATATAATTAATGTTATTCCACTTCCTGATATAACCATCCCTACATTTTATTAAACACGTTGTATCTGTCTAATACTTTTGTATTGAATCCTCCTTTCACTTTTAAGATAGTAGGGTGTAATTTGAGGATGGTGTGGCTGCTGCCTCTAGCGAACCAAGCAACCACATAGAAGCTACTCGTTGATTAACGCAGTGACTATTCTGAGGATAATTATTTTCCAGAAGTGTAATAGGTTTGATCAGCCCATCCAGAAACTAGAATCACAAAACTAAAACACGAAACATTATTTTGCCTTACCAACTTCAGTTCATCACGTAGGAGACATGATCTAATATAGACCAACATCCTATATAAAAGAAAATGCCAACTCTTTTCTGCTAGGATCCTCGAAACCAGCATTAAGAAGTGGCCGAGGTGATGAAGGTGATGCAGGGAAAAGGTAGTTATGGTTTATGAGCATAAATTAAACGGTTGAAACGTAGAGAAACTTTTGAAAAATTGCTATATAGTCTATAAACATGATTGAACAGACTAGAAGTAACTTAAAATTAAATCAGTTAAAAATTCTAAATGTTATGACTATAATGAAAATCCATCTAAAGAATATAACGGAAATAGCCATCATTTTTGACGGCAAGAGCAAAATAGCAATGAAAATATTGCCATAGAATTAATCTTGTCAAAAAGGTAGCTATAATCTATTTTAATTATTGGATCAATTTTTGTTACGATAATCAAAATGTTTGTCTTCGTCTTCTAATTAACGCAGATAAATACTAGTTGTAGCGTGCACCATATATTTACCAGTTATCTATAACTCTTACCCCCCCCCTATCGCCTTATCTTCTAATAAACAATTTCTATAGAATAACGATACTCTGTCTTCATATTCTGTATCTATCTAAAGATATGTATATGTTTAGACATACATACATGCATACATACATGCATACATACATGCATACATACATACATACATACATACATACATACATACATACATACATACATACATACGTACGTAAGTACATACATACATACATACGTACGTAAGTACATACATACATACATACGTACGTAAGTACATACATACATACATACGTACGTACGTAAGTACATACATACATACATACATACATACGTACGTACATACATACTTACATACATACGTACGTAGATACGTACATACATATGTACATACGTACGTACATACATACATACATACGTACATACATACATATATACATACGTATATACATGTATGTATATGGGGATGGAGTGTGAGAAATAGATAAAATAAAAGATAATGGAATAAATATAATGCAAATTATGAAATAAAATAAGAAAAAGGATGCTGCAATGGTGTAGTGGTTGTTTGAGGTGTTGTGATAAGAAAGAATTGTTAAGAATCGCATTGTTTTATTTAGCTGTACATCAGTATTGTAGACTGAGGTAAACTATCTTTATATGCTAATCATACGTTTGCTCAGTCTGAACCGAACTAATGCTAAGCAATAACAACGACAGCCACAACAATAACAAACATGAACATCTGAAAGGAAAATGGTTGCGAGATTTTATTTATTATAATCATTAGACTCATAATTCATAAACTAACTTGAATTTTACTTTTCCAGTAGGAAAATTATCAAAGGGAGGTTGGATCATTCTTCCTTATAGCATGGAGAAAGGAAGGAAAATGAAACCTAAGAGGGAATTAAAAATGAAACGATAAAAAGACGTTCAATTCCAGTTGAATAACTATTTGATGCCAGTGCAGTTGATAATACTTTTGCGATTGTTGTTGTTGCGGTTGTGGCTCCTATGCTTGCTGTTACTTTTATCAATACGCCAGCCACTATTGCTGCTGCTGCAGTTGCTGCTACAACATCAAGGGCAACAGGAACTACTACTGCTGTCACTGTTGCCGGTGATGCTGCTGTAAGGAATACGTATTCTGTCAGGGTTGAAATACCTGTCAAAATACATGGCCTAGTTTTCGACGAACTTATTTTTACAGTAAATACTTTCTGTTAAGCAGCATTCAGTGTGCGTGTATCTGTGTGTGTGCGAGTGAATGTGTGTGTGTGTGTGTGTATTCATGTTTGTTGTTCGCGAGTGTGTATACATACGTGTGTATATATATATATATATATATATATATATAATATATATATATATATATATATATATATATATATCTGTAATTACATGCATGCATATATGTGTGTTTGTGTGTGTGTATGTGTTGTGTTTATGTTGTGAATGTGTGGGTTCTGCGTGTGTATGTGTGTGAGTGTGTGTGTGTGTGTGTGTGCGTGTTGTGTGTTGTGTGTGTGTATGCTTTATATGCTCTCTTCCCATAAACAAAATCGAAGACTGCCACCCTGCTCAGCTCTGGTGGTTTGTCTTTACTGGCAGAAATCACGGATACGAAAACGATGGTCAGAACACCTTGACTTTGTCTTAACTACATCCCTCATATAAATGTAGAAGCAATAAACCGGCTGTCTCAGGTGTCTGCTAACTAGCAGGCAAGTGATCCACCTACACTTGGCAAAACTTAATTGGCTATCAAGGTACTAACCAACGGCAACGACTCTAGGTCCAGTGCAATTGTCGAGATCTACAAACATGACGGACAGAAAATACCTGTCCTATTTACTACAGTGTAGGAGCACGAAGTAAATGCTCAAGAATGCAAAAATGTCGGCATTGTACATCCCTATAAAAACAAAAGAAGGAAACATTCCATAGTGCAACAGCCTCTACTCTATATCTATCGGCTTGAATAAAGCTTTTGATACTTTAAGCAGAGATGGTATCTAGAAAGTAATATAGGAATTTGGTTGCCCACAAAAATTTATTTGCTTGGCGTATCAGATTCACGATGGCATATAATATCGTGTTTTCAATAATGGAGAATTCTGGGCACCTTTTGCCGTAACCCTCGCTTTTCGGTTTGATGTTTAGTGGAGTGCTTCTCGATACCATTCACCCATTAACATCTGATATCCAACTCAGAACAAATATGACGCTGGTCTCTTTTTAAGACCACCCACCTGAAAGTAAAGACTAAAATCATGATCACTTCAACAAAGGAGCTCTTTTTGCAGATGAGTGTGCCCTAAATGCGAACCTTGAAGTAGATCTTCGACAGAGATTAGACAGCTTTGATTCAGCTTGCGATAACTGCGGTCTCAATCAGTGTCAAAAAGATTGAAGTTCTGTATCAGCCCGCTCCCAGAAAACATTACGTTTAACATTCCTGATAGTGAACAATCAACCTCCCGAAACTGTAAAGAGATTTACCTACCTTGGAAGTACACTGTCAATGTGTTCACATTGATGATGATGTGAACGCAAACTTATCAAAAGCTAGCTCTGCCTTTCACCGTCTTAGAAAATGTTTAGAAAAAACTTGGTTTGACCATAAAAACAACAGATGAGAGATAGAAAGCTGCCGTCATGACTATGCTACTGGGCGGTTTATCAAAGACATCGAGAAACATTTAATGGTTTTCCCTTGACATGCCTGCGAAAAATTCTTGACATCAAGTGGCAGGGTGAAATTCTTAATAGGACTATGCTCGAGAGAGCTAATATGTCAAGTATGTATGCTTTCTGAATAAATTCTGGTTACTGTGGAATGATCATGTAGCGCAAATGCCCATTCCCAGACTTCCCAAGTACACCTTTGTTGCACTTAACAGTTGGCTTAGCTGCTTGGTCCTCTCCGGTCCATCTGTCTCTTTTATTAGTTATAATATCGCCACCCTTTTTGTTTAGATGGTCTGCGTGCCGCTGTGATCTGAGGATTCTATCACGTGGCCTGGGGTTATAAAATCTTTTCAGAACACCTGTATGCTCTATTTCTGATCTCAGTCTCTTCTATCTTACTATCTCAGTAATGGTGTGTATCACGTGAAAAGATTTTTTCTTTTTTCTATGGAAGTATTTCTACAAGTGTTTCGTAATAATATCCTTGATATAAACTGCAAGCTCCCTATTTTAAAACTTTCTAGTCTGTCCGCGTGTGTATTTGGATTTTAACGTCCATGTTTCTGAGCCGTATATAGCAGAGAAGAGAATAAGGATGTTGTGTAGTATAAATCTGAGGTGCCGGCTGATTTCATACTTGCAATTGAAACTCAGTTTAGCGTTACGGTTTTTTCACAAGACTGATCACTTTGTTTAAATTACAAGTTTATACTGAGGATAAATATTTTATTAAAACGAAGCTTGTATATACTGCGAGTCTCAAAATTGAATATTAAAATGAAACAGTTAACCGTATTTTGATAATAGACTGGGAATAAAAGAGTAATAAAACAACACGATATTCATAGAGTAATAGATAATGAGCTTTAATAAAACAGGAGGGGAAAGAATAAATAAGATTAAGGGGAGGATAAAGAAACATAGAGACGTTGTAGAAAACAAAAGAAGTGTAGTCTTCGCTGTACAACATCGAATACAGTTAGTTTTATGAGAGTAAGCGAGTTATGGAAGATAGATATGAATTTGTTTTTAGGGTGAAGAAATATTCCTCTTTACTGGATATCTAGAAAAATATGTCTGCTGTTACAAATGTTCTAAAAAGTACTCCAAAATTGTCGAAATGGCATTTTTTGGAATTTCATTTATCCTCTCATATCTTCCTACATTAAATAGTTGTTTCATTTACCTGTGAAATTTAGCCAAATGACTTGAAACTTGAATATGACATATAGATTCATTTTAGTATCAGCTAAACTTGGCAAATATGTGATTCAATATAATTATATCATTTGTTCCCTGCGTACAATATATGCTATGTATTCTTTTTCTGTTGCATTATTTTTTAAGGCTGCGTATTGGCAGAATTGTTAGAGCGTCGGACAAAGTGTCTTTCATTACAGCTGTTTACACTTTGAATTTAAATCCTAATTTTGCCTTTTAATCCGCAAAGACTTACAAAATAAAACCTCAGTCAAGCATTGATGTTGATGGTATCGGATAATATGCTCTCCTTATAAATTGGTGGACTTGAGCTTCAGTCACTATTATTATTGGTATAATTATTCCTTTATACATACTTGGTACTTTTTACCACATTAAATGATCTTAGGTAGAGATTAATTTTCGTCGGATATCGGCAGTTTCAGTAGTAGTCGTTTTTGAAATCCTGTAATATTAGGTGTTATACTAGCTCGTTGGTGTGTGTTACGAACTTATTCGTGATGGAACTAGAGACTCCAGTTACTATTCTCGAGAAGAGTTATAAATTTCTACCGACTGCTTGCTATCTATTTGGTGGTCGTCTGGGATGGTTACACATGTAATGTAACACTTCAATATCAATTTCCTATCACAACAATGTCTGAACGAATGTCAAAAATATGCCGGTATCATTTCTGGTCCACTGCAAAATCATACTGCTGAGCCAAGCATCAATGCAGATGTAAACACCCTATACGCTGCTCTGTCGGTATTGGATTGCTATATATCAAGCTGCATCATCAACGCCATGCACCTGGCACCTTTCTTCTAGTTCTTGCTCTGCCAAAAAAGCATGTTTATAGAAAATGAAAACATTTACCTCGATATGCAAAATCTACTAATCATTTAAACTTCTTGTAATACTGTCTAAGATTCACTTTAGAACCGAGATAATCAAAACTTTACGGCAATTCTAAATTCTCTGAAGTTCATATTTTAGGCCTTAATATTTTCTTTTGTTTTTTTCCGGTACTTTGCCTACAAGTATAGTATCAGATGAACAAGACAAACATTTTGCTCAGTATCACAGTATATTTAACCATTTGAATTTTAATATTATATATATTACAATAAGGCGGCGAGGTGGCACGATTGCTAGCAGGGTGGGCAAAATGCTTAGCGGCATTTTATCCGTCTTTATGTTTTGAGTTCAAATTCTGCCGAGGACATCTTTACCTTTCGAAGTGTCTATGTGTGTGAGTGTATATATATATATATATTATATATATATATATATATAATATATATATATATATATATACACATATAGGTATATACATATAGGTATATATACATTAAATATATATGTGTGAGTGTGTATCTTTTATACTTGGTTCAGTCATTAGATTTCGGCCCTGATTGGTTGGCACTTGAAGAAATTTAATCGCGCAAATCAACAACAGTACTTTTTATTTTGAAGCCTCGTAATATTTTATCGGGTCTTTTGCCGAAACGCTAGGTTGCAGGGACGTAAACATTTTTACCCGGTTGTGAAGTGGTGTTGGGGGACAACGCAAACACAAAGACATACATACAGATGTATGTATGTATGTATGTATGTATGTATGTATGTATGTATGTATGTATGTATGTATGTATGTATGTATGTATGTGTCTATCTATCTATCTATCTATCTATAGATATACATTATATATATATACTGTGTATATATATAAATTGAGAGTATCTTTTGGAATGTGTGTGTTTGTACATATATGCATATATGTGTGTGTGCATCTATTTGGCAGTGCAACCAGGATAAATGGAACTCAAAGCATGCGAACGTATATATTCCTTTATTGTTTTTATTCGGTAGATGCCACAAAGTGACTCAATGATCGAGCTTTTCGTGCATGATACTTTGAAAAGTCTCATGTACGGAAATCTTGGTTCTTGGGTTACTTTGTAACACGTACCAATTATACACATCCGCGCACACATGCAGCCCACCCACGCAGACCGTTAAGAAGAGAAAAACATCCCTCTGTGGTTCATCCACCAATGCCATATCGCCTGAAGAAATGATTCAATGATGATGATCAACCGAATGCCTAAGGATATTACGGATTACATTATAATCATCCGGGAAATTCGGACTGTGATCTTAAAAGCCATGCGATTTGTGGAAACGCGCGTAGCGATGCATTAAATATTTATAAATCTCATACTAGATGTTATTTGGTACTATTATATATATATATATATATATATATATATATATATATATATATATATATATATATATATATATAGTGTACATTTAAACACAAGAGAAAACTGCCTTCAACAGGCAGTTTTTACACACTAGAAGAAGCAGTCAAAACGACTAAAACCACATTTAAGAGGAATCTTCAAAAGGAATGAAAAATAAAAACTTTTACCTTGTTATTTTATTCCGGTCAGACCTAGGTTTCTAAATTTTTTTTAGCAAATAGAATAATTTGCTGGGCGAAATTTTTCATCAGTGACCGCGCCATAACGCTAACATATTAAGAGACGATTAACACGTGTCTCATCGTTATACATTATAATTTTTCAAATTCAACGCGGAAGCGCAGTATCGATCGGTAGTGAATGAATGACTGCCGAACTAATCTTTTAAAAATTGCTAAAACATATACGTAAAATATATATAGAGTAGTGATTTTAAAAAAAAATTTCACTATCAGTGCCCTAGCATGTACGAAAAATCAACAAACAACATATTCTCAATAGAAAATAGTGTACATTTAAACATAAGAGAAAACTGCCTTCAACAGGCAGTTTTTACGCGCTAGAAGTAGTCAAAACAACCAAAACCACATTATATACATATACATAAACACATACATACATACATACATATATATATATATATGTAGGTCCCGGGTTGAGTCGGGGTTAACCACAGTAAATAAGGCACTCAATACATAGCAGAGTAAATTAATTTATTTTATAGAAGGAGCTTCTACAGGACTAGAACTGTTTCATTCAAATGAAATCATCAGGAAGCTCTGATGATTTCATTTGAATGAAACAGTTCTAGTCATGTAGAAGCTCCTTCTATAAAATAAATAAATATATATATATATATATATATATATATATATATGTGTATACATACATACATATATATATATATATATATATATATATATATATATAATATATATATATATATATATATATATATTATATATATATATATAAGGCAGTGCTCCAGCATGGCCACAGTAAAATGACTGAAACAAATGGAAGAATTTTAAAATCTATTGTGTTGTTCTTGATCCGGTTATGTCTAAATATTTGCATTGCTCTAGGCTATAGTTTTCTGGAATTCATTGGCAGACTATCTATAGAAATGCATTTGTGTTGGATTTTGAGTCTTTTGTATATTTGTGCGCGTGAGCATGTGTGTGTGTACCAAATACTAATAATTACTACATCAAATCATCAGTATCACCACTGCAATTACAATAATACCAGTGAGCTATCAGTATGCTTGTAGTAATCACTAACATTACTAGCAGCTCTTCCGAACAGACAAGCATTCGACTCCGCCCTAAGTGTATCATATCGTTCTCTTTCCAACAAAAATTTAAATGGCACTCATAAACGACAACTAGAACAACACATAACACGAACTACACAACAATAAAGTACAGTCAGATTTCTTTTGAAGTCTCCACCCAGTACTCAACCAAACAAAACCATAGTAGTAAAGTTGTTGCCGGTTACTACTACTACTACTACTACTACTACTACTACTACTACTACTACTGCAAAAACAATGATTATAATGGTATGCGATGGAAAAAAAAAGCAGCATTTATTTCGTCCCATTTCATCAGCCCTTACAAAATATTTCCCTTTGTTCACGGATGGCCAAACACAGCAGAGAGATTTGTCACTCTTCACGACCAACATTGGCAAAAACGTTTGATCATTTGTGATACTTTGGCCTTCAGCCTCAATTTATCATGCAGTAGCATACACGAAAGGTTTTTTTCAATAGTGGTTAGTTCAATTTCCGGTTGAAATTTCATCCGTGCACTTTCCTATTAACAAAATTCATTGTTACTTTGAGAGCCTTACGCATTGCAATCAGATTGGCATAAAAAAAAAAGAAAAAGAAAAGCAACCGAAGGACAAGAAGAAAGAATCACATAATATAGCGAAAAAAGACTTCTGCTTGTCTCTAACACACTCACACGAACATTTTAAATCATATTCTGTGCATCGATGTTTATAATAATATATTACATTGAAATGCTTCTAAATCGCCTGGTATTATATGCAATATTTTCTATTCAATCGAATATATATATATACATACATACATACATATATATATACATACATACATACATACATACATACATACATATATATAATCGGCGGCTACGTATCCACAATTGTCCTTATACGATAAGTATATTTTTTCTCTAGCATTGATACGACTCTTGATCTGTCTCTTTCTCTCTCTCTCTCTCTCCTCCCTTATTCCCCTTCCTTTCTTTCCCTCTCCATCCGTCTTTCCCCCCCCCTTCTACGTTTCTCTATCTCTCTCACCTCCAGTCCCCTCGATCTGTCTCTTTCTTCTCCTCCCTCGTCCACCTTCTCTCTCTTTTCATCTGTCCCTTTCTCCTGTCTTTTGTTCTCACGTGACCGCTAGCCACTGCTGAGCGCCCTTTTCGTTCCAGCAGTCGCCGAAGCAACACGTATTTGTTCGTCTCCCTGCGGCCATTAGGCACAACTTCATAAGCCAGCCCTAAACTCAACTCGTCCTGTCGAAAGACCCTTGTCCTACGTCCTGGTTTTGTTTTGTTTTTTAGTTTTACCGTTATTGTTTTTACGTTTTTGTATTCTTATTGGTGTCACGTATTCTGTATTTTTGTTCGTGTACTTCGTTCGTTTTCCGTCCTCGTGTTGTATACATTCGAAGCTTTCTTCCAGGGGATCTAATGCGCTTGGCTTAGATTTCCCATGGCGGGCTGCCCAAATCGGAGCAATCTCAAGATTAATCAGCCGAAATTGTTAAGATGATCTGGTTCTTGACTGATGACTGAGGGCTTCGAATGTCCCGTCCTGTGGTTCTTGTGTCGTCTCTTTGGTGTTTCATGTTCTTGTCCATGTCTGTAATCATTTTTACTGTTTACATATATATATATATATATTAATAAAAAGAATTCCAACCTTGTCTGATTTTCACGTTTTATTTACAATCTTATAATGATATATTATAAGATAATATATTATAATTGAATAAAATAAAATGAAATAGTAGAATGTTAAATATTCATTCTGATTGAACTAGTACTTTCATGCATTGAATTCTGCAATCTTCGGGTTCATGTAGTAGTGTTGACAGTCATGCTTCACAATTTTTGACTGTAGCAAGATGATTGATTCTGTGCTATAAATACAGCTGGGAGAGGCTCCAGAGTGCTAGGTTTTGCAAACTGTATTCTGACCAATCAGTGTGTAGTATCACTCAATTACTTAAGCTGATTGGTTGGTTGAGCTGATTGGTTTAGGCATCACGCTTTGTTGGACATGTCAAGAGTCCTGTACCTTGACCCTGGCCGAAGCAGCAATTGTTGAGTTATTTTTAGAAATGTTGTAAATATCCTTTGTCAGAGATTTTTATATTTTTATATTTCAATTGTCATCATCATCATTGTCAGCACCTTAATTATTGTTGCTAGTGGTGATGGTGGTGGCAATAGAATTTTTAACCCTAAATAAGATAATTTTCCTGCTATCTTCATCTTGATCACCTTTAGTATTGTTGTTGTTGTTAGTGGTCATGGTCGTAGCAGTGGAAGTAATACCTCTAAGTATTATTATTATTGCTTATTTAGCTTGGGTTCGAATTTATCAATAAAATTCTTTTCTCTGATTTTCCTCTCGATT
>NC_042999.1:76453984-76466484 GCF_006345805.1 Octopus sinensis | reverse complement strand
TAAATTCAGTTCTGTCTAGGTTTTTCGAAAATCATTTCTTTGCTCTTGTGCTACAAAAATTGTTTGAAAATATACTCAATGTGCCATACATATCATTTACCATTTTCCCGGATAATGAATATTTGTGACCAAATAATACGAAAAATTTATATTTTTACTCTTTAGTTTGTCTTCGTTTTATCTTCAATCACGCCTCTCTTGCATTAAGTCAGCCTTTCATAATTAAGGCTTCGATAGCAACATGAATCTACTTAGATCCATTTGTTCAACTGTAATCTTCACAAGAATTACTGACCTTGTTATTAAATAACATAATTAATTAATATTCAGATAATGAATAATGACGTTAAACAATTAAGAAATGCATGGGCATCGAAGAGTAACGTTATTAATTTTGTTTGTTAAATAATTTTTTTTTTTTATAATAAAACTGTAACACGTAAACCAGAATTAAATGCTGCGTCCATTGAATCTTCGACAATTGGTTTCACTTTGCTGTTGAATTCTTACACATCGCTAAACTCTACCGGTATTTCGTGAGTGTAAGTATATCCATGACGACACTGCCCTAGATTACTGAACCTTGATACCTAATTAAAAGAAAGATCTCGAAGTATATAACATTTTTGTTAATTAGTTAAGAAGGTAGAAATTATCAAGACGTTAGAAGACAGGGGTAAATGCATAAAAGTTATCAGTTGAGACTATATTCATGTAATCATTCATTCAAAAGCAGAGTTCGATAAAACTCACTAACAGCGGTACACTTTGGTTCATTTAATCGATCACGCAAATGTAGAGAATAGCAAAACTACCAACAAGCTCATTTCGTCTTAATCAGTGGAAAGAACATTCAAATTCAGTGTTACGTGTCGGCTGTACTTTTCTAAAAAAACAAATTGTAAGCTTTCGACAACATCATATATCTATAAATCTGTTGCCTCTAGGCTAGGTCAGATATTAATATTTAAAATTATAGAAGAGTCGTGAAGCAAACCTTATCAGTAATTTGACAGAAATATGATTGTGCGTTATTTACTTAGCTATTCTGACTTTAGAGTGTCATATATATACATACACACACATATATTTATATATGTGTGTGTGTGTTTATATATATATATATATATATATATATATATATATATATATATATGTATGTATATATATATATGTATATGCATATGTACATATATATATATGCATGTATATATGTATATGTGTATATATATATATATGTATATATGTGTATATATATATATGTATATATGTATGTGTATATATATATGTATTTATGTATGTGTATATATATCTATATATATGTATGTGTGTGTATATATATGTATATGTATATATGCATATATATGTGTGTATATATATGTATATATATATATTCTTTTATTCTTTTATTTGTTTCGGTCATTTGACTACGGCCATGCTGGAACACCGCCTTTAGTCGAGTAAATCGACCACAGGACTTATTCTTTGTAAGCCTAGTACTTATTCTACGGTCTCTTTTGTGGAACAGCTAAGTTACGGGGACGTAAACACACCAGCCTCGGTTGTCAAGGGATGTTGGGGGACAAACATAGGCACACAAACATATACATATATATATATATATATATATATATATATATATATATATATATATATACACGATGGGCTTGCTTTAATTTCTATCTACCAAATCCACTCAGAAGGCTCTTATCGGCCCGAGTCTGTAATAGAAGATACTTGCCCAAGGTGCCACACAGTGGGACTGAACCCGGAAAAATGTGGTTGGCAAGCAAGCTCCTTATCACAAAGCTAGCTTTGCTGTTAATCTAGTTGGAGGTGGAAATCGATAAAAAAGTTCCATACATGAACTGGTTAGGATTCAATCTTCTACACCACTGATCTAAAATGTATGCGGTTGCCTGACAGTATAAGAATCCAATATTTGTAACGAAGTGTGAGGGCATGAGATAATCTTAGTTGGCGAAATATTTTCAGCTTCTATCTGATACCGATTTGCTTCCCTGCCATTGATTCACGGACATGTACTGGCATTACATTTCATTGGTATTACATTTCACTTTCTCTAAAATATAGGGTTTTGTACCGAATCAAGACGAAATTGAAAACAAAACAATTTTTTTGTAACAGTCAATTTGGTGAAGTAGCACCACCAACATTAGAACGCCAGCTAAAATACTCTTACAGTATCTATGTTCTAGATTCGAATTTTGACGAGTCGTCTTCAGTTGTCATCGTCACCTCCAATCGGTATATACAGTATCAGTGATATACTGACGTCGATTTATCGACTATACTCTCTACTTATATAAAAAAAAAGCAAAAAGGAAGAAAACAAGACAAAAACACCTAAACAAAACAAATTTTGTGACAGTGTAATAAATCAATAGTTATAAGAGTAAATGAATAGGAAAAATTGATAAATCTTTTGCTATATCTCCTTGCTTATTCTGATCAATCAAATGATTTCTTTCAAGACGAAAGAAAGATCTCGAAGTATAATTATATTAGATAATTAAATGTTTAATGAAGCTATAAACGTCTCCTCTATGATTTAATAACTAAATCAGTAGTTGTTATTGTATTATCATCATCATCATCATCATCATCATCATCATCATCATCAATATTGTTGTTGTTGCTGTTGTTGTTGTTAATAATAGTAGTAATAGTAGTAGTATGACGTGTGTCACTGTTGGCGATTGTATAAATCATTAGAAGGAAGGAGATGCATGGTGGAATCACTTGAGTGCCTTGCGGTATTTATCTCCCTCTATGCTCTGCATTTAAATTCCGCCGGGTCTGACGTTACATTTCATCTTTCTGGCGTCGATATAATAATAAATGCTTACGTACTGATTGGTTTGTAATCGACTGTACCAGTCTGAGTTGGTGCCAATGTTAGAAATCATGGTTTGTAGAGGAAGCGTAGTAGAAGGCAGAAAGCATAAAGCTGCGAAAAACAAGAATACATTGCGCAATCTATTTATAACTAGGAACAAGTATTAAATATAATGTAGTTTAGGGTTGTTAGAATCTGTATTTGTTCAACATTTTACGTTTTAAGGTCGTTTGAGAGATTCTAATTCGAAGTTGCATATTTATTTATATCTCCATTTCACACTGTCGGTGACATGGATAGGGATGACTTACTGCTAGCTTTCTGTTAAAAAACAAAATACTAGCTGTGAGCTGGAGAGGAATTTCCACGTAGAAATACATGGTCAATTCTCAATCGGAAGCGTTAAATACATTAATTAGAGTTCGTTTAAAGCTGGCAGAAACGTTAGCACACTGTGCGAAATGCTTAGCAGTATTTCGTCTGTCATTATGTTCTGCGTTCAATTTCCGCCGAGGTCGACTTTGCCTTTCATCCTTTCGGGATCGATAAAAATACGTACCAGTTACGTACTGGAGTCGATTTAACTGACTGGCCCACTCCCACAAAATTTCGGGCCTTGTGCCTACAGTAGAAAAGAATTAGAGTTCGTTTACATTTCAAGTTTAATCGGAATCAACTTAGCATTTTATGCTTCTGGATCGTTAACATAGTACTGGTCAAACTATAATAGATGCACGATTAAGAAATTTGGTTCGCAGGCACTTGATTCTGGGTCCGATCTCAACACTTAGCTTCTTGAACAAATATATTTTCATCTGATCTCAAGTTAGCCAATACTTTGTAAGAAAAATATTTGTGGATGGAAATTGGGAAGCTTGTCGTCTATATACATGTCTATAACCTTTCCTACAAATCTGTATAGGTTTTTATGAATATACATCAACGAAGAACGTAAGCATTGGGGAGAAAACTGATAAATCGGTCCTTAGAACAACAGTAGTTTAGGCTATTTTCTTTCGGCATTAAGTGACACTTCTTTGTCAGTATCGTCATCGAACTTCCAATGAACAAATGGTTGGCCCATGGTAAACTTATAGCCAACGATACTACTCTTCAGAAAATGCACGATATACTTAAATGAAAAGTACTGGGATTTATTTAATCGATGCCTCTTTCCAAATCTGTGGCTATGTTATTATGTAACAAACCATCATCATCATCATCATCAACAACAACAACAACAACAACAACAACAACAACAGCAACACAACAACAACAACAACAACAACAACAACAGCAACAACAACAACAACAACAACAGCAAGAACAAGGCGGCGAGCTGGTAGAATTGCTAGCATGCCGGGTAAAATGCTTAGCTGCATTTAATTCGTCTTTGCTTTCAGAGTTCAAATTCTGCCGAGGTCGGCTTTGCCTTCCATTCTCTTGAAGTTGATAAATTAAGTACCGGTTGTGCACTGCGTCTATCTACTCGACTGGTCCCCTTCCCACAAATTTCAGGCCTTGTGCCTATAGTAGAAAAGATTATTATTATCATTATTCTGTTGTATCTGGGGAGAGTCATTTTATTTTTGTGCCATATAAATAAACACACTCACCGGTAAAATTTCCACATGTTCCTTATTTTCCTAAAGTTTTCGTTGCGTCTTGCAACCTTTTCTATAGTCTTGACTCTGAAAAGGTTGCAAGACGCAACGAAAATTTTAGGAAAATAGAAATAAGGAATAAGTGGAAATTTTACCGGTGAGTGTATTAAATTATAAGGCACAAAAAAAAATGACTCTCCCCAGACACAACAGAATCTGCTTCAACACACCAACTCACATAAAGAATCTTGCAAACCAAATCCCAAAACGAAATTATTATTATTATTATTATTATTATTATTATTATTATTATTATTATTATTATTGTTGTTGTTGTTGTTTTTTGTTATTGATGTTGTTATTAGGTGAGCTGGCAAAGTAGTTAGCTAGCTGGACAAAATGCTGTTATGCATTTCGTCCACTTTTACCTTGAGTTCAAATTCGAGACGAGCACATGAGTACCAGTTGAGGACTGGGGTTGATGTAATTTGACTAACCCCGTCTCCACCTCAAGACTTCAGATTCTCTGCCTATAGTAGAAAGAATTTTTATAAAGGGCAATGAATTTTATATGTATTTACGTGTCTTTTCGCTACAAATTCAATTCACGCTAGGCTTAATTGCATATTTTCTTCCTTAACCATAACCGTCTTCCATAATGAGACCTTGCACCAATGCACCAACAGCAGTCGTTGGGCAAATTCCACCGGCTTCATTTCACTTTTTATCCTTTCGAGGTTGATATAATATGTAGCAGTCATATAATGATGTCAATTGAATCGACTATAACCGTCTCCTAGAATTTGTAACCTTCTGTCTCTATTGGGAACATTTTTTATGAATTAAATCTTTTTAAGAATTTGGCCATATTTTCTATGGTTCTCAACATAATGTTGAAGGACAAATTTAGATGTACGGAAAATACCTCATGCTCTCAATTGTGTTGCTGGCTTAACATGGAATATATCGTTAGCAAATAACAGTTAGCAAATAGGAGTTATGAAGCTTATCATTAACTTGTGAGCCTGATCAGAAATCGAAGGTAATTGGAGTAAATGATGTGAAATAATCAAAATACAGACGAAACATTTGGTATCGAGTGAGCTCACTGCAAGGTCACACAATTTTACAGTGTTTACTCTCGCCCATATAAATCAAATTTGGGTTATTTTATATCTTCAAGCGCCTATTTACAACTACGGCCATTTGATACAGGCCATTTGAAAATTCAGCGCCCGTCTTGTCATCTGTCTAGTCGGCTTACACATGACACAGCACCCAAGAGAGGACACAATTCATTGACCTCTCGCTTGGATGTCCGTCCACTGGGTCAGCTGCACTCCCAGCTCTGCGCACAACACCAACCAATAAATCAGTAATTTATTTTTAAATGTATTTATTTACTAATATATGGTATGCACGGTTCGATCATCATTCAACCAACGAATTATATCATCATTCTCGATATCCTATTACTTGCTTATATCGATTTCAGTGCAAACTGCACCAGTATAGTTTAATTTATTCTTATCTATTCTCTATTTATCTATCATCTCCGAGTTTCGTTTGTTTCTTTTTGTCGTCTGTTCTTTTTTGTCTAGCCATTTTCCATCTCCATCTTTCCTGTGTTTCTCATTAGTCTGTCTAGATATCTGTTTCACCCTTTATGTGAGTGAGTTTTTGAGAACGTGTGTGTGTGTACGCGTGCGCGCTTTACAGATTGCATCTTGTATAATTTGTTTTAATAGATGACTTCATTTTCCTTCTTTTGTTGCCCTTCTCCCTCATTACCCACAAATACCGCCATCAACCGACACCGCCATTAAGCATTACTGCCATGAACCACAGTCACCATTAGGCTAACAACTACCACTATCAATACCAACAAATCCTTGTGCTCCTCATCTCCACCACCACCACCACCACCACCACTACTACTACTACTATACTACTACTACTACTACTACTACTACTACCACCACCACCACCACCACCACCACCACCATCAATATAACAAGCAACACGGCTACTACAACCATCACCAACACATCTAACACATTACCACCAACAAAACAAGACAATCAACCTTATCAGCATCATTACGCCACCCTCTTCACTTACTACCAGATGCCCACCACCATCGCTGCAGCCACCGACATGAAGATCACAACACCCCATCATCATTCCCACGATTACAATCACGAATATCATTATGAACATCGGTACCATCACCGCTCACACCAACATTTCATCGAAAACAAACACCCTGTTTGTTGTTACTACTACTACTACTACTACTACTACTACTACTACTACTACTACTACTACAGTCACGCCGCCGCAAAACGGTGCAAACAACACTGTTGCGCGACTGTTGCAAGCAACCCCATCACATTATCATCCAACTCACCATTAGTATCAATTTCATATCAAATACCATCTGTAACATCACCTCAAGTATATTCCATCAGTAACGTCCCCGCCGGTTCAATCAATACCATTACTACTATCTCCATTAGCCCTCATTCAACCGTTTACATACATACAACATTCCATTATCAAAACCATCACCACCATCAACAAACTTTGACCACTAATATTAATAGAACAGCCGAAAGCACAATTGGCCGTCAATACCAACAGTATCAACAGCAGCAGCATCAGGAGCAGCATCAGTAGCAGCAGCAGCAACAATACTTGCATCTCTAAAAATACTATCATCCATTTTTGTATCATCTGCTCCATGACCATTCGTTCTCCCTCCAGCGAGACAGCGTGGGAGTCTCTAATTAGCCTCTTGATCATTATGAAATAGCTAACAAACCGATTTCAAATCACACCCTACCAACTTAAAAAAACCCCAAAAAACAAACAAACAAATTAAGTGAAGAAGCAAAATGTAAGACTGTGTGTAATAAAATCGTAGACTATGTTTAGTAAAAAGTGGGATTCTCATCACTGCAATATTTTTTTATCGTAGATTTGCTTTCGACTCGTGCGGCTAACCGAAAATTATGGACTCTAAAGTAGCTAGAGTTTACATCAAAGAAATTGACATGTGTGCACATAACAACGGTGCAATTTGACGGGAAGTTCTCGAGCCCAAGACATGAGTGGCAATCAAAACTTATAGTACTTTCAGTGAAATACTTAAATGATATAAATGACGACAATATCAAAGTTGTTAAAACAAAGATGATAGGCACCGCGGGAAGAAGAGATGAAGAAATGTTGTAACATCACTTCTCCATTATCAGCTTCATTTCTCGCACCGTCTCGTCCTTCTATATTTCTTATAATCAAAGAGCAGCCATCATTTTAGAGTATTTTAGAGTCTGGTGATTACTTAGAAATGCGCTGCATGTTATACGACCTTGTCCAACTAACGTATTTCTAAGGTAAGAAACTAATAAACATCTCTGCCGAAGCACCAACGATTGTGCCAATCTCCTTACCGCAGCACAACGTAAAATGAAGTGTTATGCTCAAGAACAACTCGTCGCCCGGTCCGGGTATCGAATCTGCGATTTAGCGATCGAAATTGCAACGCCCTAACCACTCGGCCACTTTGCTTCCCAACCACGTCGTTCAAGTTCCACCCCACTGTGTGTGACATCCTGTCTAGGTGTATTCTACTTTAGCCTCTAGTTTGGTTGAAGGAGACTGAAAGAATTCCGTCTTATATATAGGTGAGGGTGTTGAAAAGTTTCTGGCTTTGGATAAAAGAAAATACAGGACGGTCATTTAATATGATTTTATTCATCATATTCCCCCCTCAGATTCACACACTTATTGCAGCGGTCCTTCAATTTTTCTAAGCCCTGTAAAAGACATCGGAAGGTTGGTTCTCCAACCAGACCTTTCGCGACACCCTTAAAGCCAAGAACTTTTCACCACAATTAGGCTATATGTAGAGACGAAAAGGGTAAAAGGGTATTAGTAGAGGAAGATATGCTGAGAAAAGGAGAATGGTTCAAGGAGAATGATATATGTATATATTTAGATATGTCTATATATGTGAAACCTTACTGTGTTCATCTGCATAACTACCTCCACATCAGTTCGCCTTGGATTTCTCTTATAGCCACTCTTGACGTCGTGGACCTGGTCCTGGTTGAAGGATTCGGGGGTTATGTTTAAATTCAATCGAGCACTACTACGTGTTTTCTATATTGATCTTATATAGCTCTCAACCATTATCTTTATATATATATATATATATATATATATATATATATATATATATATATATATATATGTATATATTATTATTTTTTTTTTTATAGAAAGATAGATAAGTGCGTGTGTGTGCCTCGGTTTTTTTACATGTGTGCGCGCGTGCAAGCGCGTATGTTTATAGGTCAAAACGGGATAAACACGTGCGCATATAGGCTTAACGATTTAATGGAAACAATGAGGGTCAACGTTTCGGACGCAGGTTGTTCATCAGATGTGGGGAAAGAAGTATTCAGTGAAAAGCGAGAAAAAGAAACGAAATAAAACACTTCTTAATGCGACAAGTACAGTGACTAGGTATTTTGTTGATGTTTCGATTGTAATCGAAGCTGAGGTTTTGATCAGATTTAATTAGAAACGAAACAATATTATGTAACGAAGTACTGCAGGTACTCATGCGCATGGGCCCAAATACAAAACCACACACACACACTCACACATACGCACTAAGACTATAGAGAGATAGTGACAGAGATAGAAGGATATAAGAAAAGGCGGAGAGAAAAGAGGAAAGGAAAACAGATATACATGCAAATATGAACAACACACACACACACGCACATGTATATATAAGTATGTATGTGTGTATATATATATATATATATGCACATACACACACACACACACACTCCTGCACGAAACCTACAAATATAGAAATTGAGAGAAGTGAGAGAAGGTGGGGGAAGAAAGACCTTGCTCTTGATGTGTATATATATCTATACGTAGGTGTAAATATACAGAGATGTGTGTGTATATATATATAAATATATATATGACTGTATACACAGACATGCATATTTATATATATATAATACTTGCATATATATACGCATATATATATATATATATATATTATATATATATAATATATATATATATATATATATATATATATATATATACATATATATACACACACGCATACTCCAAGAGTATCCGTGCACCCACACATTCACACATATATAATGTGTTCCTTAATAGTGATTTCCTGTTACATGAACACTCTACAGTTTCTAAACAGGAAACTAATGGCTGGTGTAATGACAGCTCACGTCACACAATCATTATAATTTATCATTCAGTATTCCTAAAAATAACAGATCGATATATCAATTTTCATACGCACTTGTGTTTATAGCTCTGCATATGTCTCTGTGCATTTATTATTCTATGTATGTATTTGTATATATTTATATATTTGTGGATATATATATGTGTGTGTTTGTGTGTGTTTCTCTATGTGTGTCTATGTGTGTGTATATTTGTGTATGTCTATATATATGTATATGCATACAAATAAATATATATATAATCATATGTATGTATAAGTGTGTGTGTGCATAAGAATATGTGTATGCGTGTTTGAGTTAGCTTTGATTATATGATTATTCGACGTGCTGATTGACAATGTGCTATGTGGTAACATACGTTCAGATACTCACGATTATCTCCTCACGTCATTGTGGTATATATGTGCGTGCGTTTTGTGTATTAAAGATTTTAGAAGCATACGTTCAATAAAATAAAATTTCATCTCACTAAATCACAAGTCCCTCTCTGTAGAAGTGACCATGTACAACTCGCCAATTTTGCTTGATTTCTGCTTGCTTATGAAGAGTAGCGAGCCATTACGTTCTAAAAGAGTTAAAACAGCTATGACTTAATTTTAAAATATTCTATGAGTAAAATGTGTTGACTTCCCTCATTTGCATATTAGTACATTGGCAACAAATTAATTAATTAAAGCAATGAAACAGCATGGATTGCAATTATTTTATAGACCTCCAGGTTTACTTCTGCCAAATTTATTTTCTGTCATAGAAATCAAGTGCTTCGTAGTAATAGTTCTGATGTAGATATGCGTGTAAGGTATCACTTTACCTTCGAATAGAAATTAAATTCATCGTTCTTAATTCACATATGAGTGGTGAAAGTTAGTATGACTAACATACTAGTTAGGTATAGAGTTACAGCATTCGTCTGTGTCACTCAGTGGCACTAAATATGAGGCACACACTAGTCTGTTAGAAGATATGTATTTTGATCGAAGATGAGGTGTGTGTGTGTGTGTGTGTGTGTGTGTGTGTGTGTGTGTGTGTGTGTGTTGAGCGCTAGATAATCATTAGTACTATAGAAACAAACCTGAAACTTTAAGAGATGCTAGTCGATTACATCGTTCGAAAGAATGAAAAGCAAAGTCGATCTCAGAGGAATTTGAACGCAGAGCATTAAGGCCAAACGAAATGCCGCTAAGTATGGAAGTAGTAAGCGCTTTGCTAGTTTAGCGGACATGTCATTTTATCAGTTGTAGAAAAAAAAATGAACAATAAAAAAGCTCCTGTAAGCTATTATATGAGAGTAATACTATAAATTAAGATAAAAGTTTTGAAATTATTAGCCATGTCTATTCTGTCGTTCCCAAGGACATTTCGGTATTTTGCAATTCATATCAAATGAGTTCCTCAAATTCCTTGACAGCAAACTGAAATTTTATAGAGATTTGGCGTTTTGCACGACCATATAGGAGATCCTTGCGAACATTGTATATTTGAGTTCTTCGTATGAGCTGACAAGGTTATTGAGCTTACAATTTGAAAGGACTTAAAGGGATTCAGGTATGTATTGTTCGTGTGTTGTGAGATTGTATTACAAAGCAGTTTCGTTGATATGTGTTGTAATTGTGTCTTAGTTCTGTTCCAAGAGATTTAATTAAGATGATCGCATTGGATACTGTTTATAATAAAAGAGGCCTATTTTACACGTAAGAAGGATGCTAAGAGCGATAGACATATATAGTAAGAAATTCCAATAAAGGAAGTGCGTGGGAGATATTCTTATATTTCGGACGTCGGAGAGATTGGCATCACTTCCCATCCCGAGGGTATGATATGTGTGGGAAGTCTACAAAATTTGAAAACCAGCCTTCCTAAGTTTTCTTTTATGTAGTAAAGAAGTATTTGTGCTAGACTGGGATAAAATAATTATTGAAGATGTCAAAGACAGTGAGCTGCTGAAGAGAGAAATAAGGAGGGAATGGCTCCATTGAAGAAAGAACACTAGTGTTCACTGATATTGACATAAGAGGAGAAGTTGTTATCTTTGGAATACTGAATCTCGAGGTGATAACTGAGTAATTAGTAGCGGTAAAAATGTTGCAGTTGTAGGGAAGCGAACGAATATACTGCTTTCTATGCCTGTATATGCAATATTGTTTAACAGTCTTATAAGGATAGTAGCTGTCTGTGTTTCACGCTGCTCACTGGTAATAAAGATAGAAGGAGGGTGAGAGAGAGAAAGAGAGGGAGGGAGGGAGAAAGAAAACCACCATCAAAATCGGTCGGCTTGTTGCGTTGAAGAGTTTGAAGGAGTTTTAACACTCGGTAATTCTAAGTAATCGAAGATCAGAAAGGATTAGTCCAAAGGGAGTTTTACAGCATGTACTTGATGAGTAATACAATAATTGACATGAGGCTCATCGTTAACGCATGTTTACTAAAAATAAATAAGTAAATAGATGATTGACAGATTGCTATCCAGTTTAAGTCCGGCTGGTTTCTATTACAGCTTTGTTGTTATTTTAAGAAAAGAGATTGCATTAGTTTCTCCAAGTATAAGTAAGGTGACATTGGCTAACACTTTCTTTCCATTAGTAGTCTTTATCATAGGAGAATTTTTATCGCTACTGTAACATTATTTTCAGGTGAAACTTTTCAGTACATATTACACATGATGTATATGTGAGTGTGTGTATTTACACATACGTGAGCGCACACATAATGTGTAAATATTATGTTAAATAT
>NC_042999.1:76416484-76448984 GCF_006345805.1 Octopus sinensis | reverse complement strand
CTACATAATAATTGTAGAAATATTATGCTGTTTAGCATTTCATGTTATCAAAAGTGCATGACATTTTGTTGAGACTCGTATACACAATACTTGTCTGTGAATAATGTGTGTGTGTTTGTGTGTGCATATTTATCTCTCTATGTATACTGTACAGGGATTCAAATTTCTGTGTTTCTGTTATTATTTGATTATTCTACGAAAAGGTAGCAGTTTTTTTTTCTAATGAAGAAACAAAGGTCCATTGCTAGAATTTGAGTAACTACAAGATAAGTGTTTACACAATGAATATTAGAAAAGTACGGGATATATTTTTACCCTTTACATACCAAATATATTTCTTAAGTGCGCATTAGCCGGTCACTTTCTCCAGCCGAAAATTCTAGCTCTTCAAAATTTTGGCGTAAATATTTCGTAACATAGTAAAGTGCATCAATAACCAGTGGTGCAAATATGAATTCATAATCAGAGCGGAGCAGCTGCAGGTTTAAAAGCAGTTGTCAGTGAATATTCTTCTTCGTAATGATTTTTAAAGAAATGTTCAGATCTGCAGAGCAGGTGACTGTACATGATTCCCATTCCTTGTCACGAATAATTTATGTCAGTCCTGTTATGGTTGCGTTAGGCAGAGGTTTTAAAGAAAATATTACACCGATAATCCTTGAATTTATATGTTCCGTTTGTATTTATGTATTCAATAACAAAGCTGGTCTTTCCTAGAGATGGCATTATATATTGCTTCAGCAATATCCTGTCGCCAGGCAAAGTAGTACTAAATGACATTTTTGGGTAGATACTTATCCCGTATGTAATATTTTCAAAAGAAGTGTGATATAATCGAAGTTTTGCGGTTCACATCTTCGCGGTTTAAGGGTTCTACTCTTTCTGTTGCTTATTAGGCATTCTATAACTATCTTCTGCTTTTGAATTGCAAATGCATAACGTCAGAAATGTGTAGGATGTTAATAGTCATGAGTCCAGCAGAGGCTACACTTCATGTTAATAGTATCAGCATCCTGAAATTTGTAGAAAATATAATCATGTATAATTATTTTCCAAAATGCAGAGTATTTTTCTTCAAGTTCTTTGTTGAATGCGGTATAATAAACAGATTCACACATAGAGGGACTCCTTGGAATATTCCCTTTGAAACATTTATAACATTTAAACAATCATATTCCTTTAATTATAATTCTGAACCTTTTTGGTTATGTATGCCTGTTAAGCCTTTCACTGTCACCATTTAAGACAGCTGGCACTTTTGTCAGATTCGGTGGTTTCAGCAGGCATCATTGAAGAACGGAATCGAATGCTTTCCTGTAATCAACCGACAGTGTCACAAGATTTCTACAACATTTACTTTCTCAGGCAATACAACCTTATTTATGGAAAGTTAAGTGCACAAGCTCCCACTCTCCTTTTCCCCTGTTTGCTCAGTACTTCCTAATTTGTTAGACGATGATTTTAGCTGAAACAGCTTTTGCAAAGTTTGTAAACAATACTTAGGTAAGGAATGGGCTTAAAATTTTCTGCTTAGGCAATATTTCTATCACTTACTGTAAGATTTGTCCGTACTATGGTAGCCCAATTTGGCATATCAGTCTGGCCATCCAAGTTGCTTGTTCCCACTGTCTTTTTGCTTTTATTTTATGTACAACTAGCAGTATCGCCCGGCGTTGCTCGGGTTTGTAAGGGAAATAACTATATAAGCATTTTTAGATATGTAAAGTATAATAGCCATCTCAATATGGCTAACCACAAAGGGGAGGTGTTACTGTAGCTTTTTACGTTCTGAGATTTAATAATAAATTTTTAGAGAGTTACTTCCCTTATATATGCCAAAAATGCATAAAAAATGGGAAAAATTGATGGTAATTTTTTTTAAAATCGTAGACTCATCGTAGACGCGCGCTAATACCCAGAAGGGCTCGATATGAATCACGACTATAAGATACCCGGTTTTGGTTAAACTGCACCGCAAAATGTGAGAGTAGTTAGGAATCTAAATCGTAGGAGACAGACAGCACACAATCTTACTTTTATATATAAAAATTTACTCAGTGAACTATATTCGTACTGTGTATCCTTGCTGTAACAAAAATTATGCTTCAACTTCCATTGCAAAGAGATCTGGATCAGTTATTATCTCTTGTCTCTTCTCAAGATCTTTAGCTATCCAAATGAAAATTTTATTTTCATACTCATACACTTCGGCGAAAGTATTGTTGATATATATTCTCTGCTGGATATATTGATTTAGTCTTAACACCCGGGTCTTGGAGCATGTTTACTCAGATTTAAGGACACGGTTCTAATTGCGTGTGAAATATGATCTGTCGGTTTCCCACTGATATTGGTAAATGCATTCGGCTTGAACAGCAACATGTCCTTGCATCTATGCAATTTTCACGTATAATTAAAGACAGCAGGTTCTGGTACTTTTGTCAGCTGAGGTGACTCCAGCAGTCTTTCGCGAGGAATAGAATCGAATGCATTTCTGTAACCAAGCGACAATATCACAATTTCTGCAAGATTTCTGTTTTTTTTTTAAATTTTCGTTATTTTACTTTGATCCATAATAAATCCTTTATAACAAACTCCTTGTACTGAACATTTTTAACTTATCGTTAAATGCACATTCAACACTTCTGTGATAATTTCCAAACAAGACACGGAAAGATGGCAGGGAGTTAGAAAGAGAGAGAGAGCGAGGGGGTGGGACTAAAAATGTAGGGAACCTAGTCCAGACAAATCGCAAATAAAGGTACTAACAAGTTGTATGTATATATTTTGTTGACGTCACAAACATTTTAGAAACTTTCGAGAGAACGTGAAATAATTCTTGTTTTTGAAATAGCATATCACGAAGCATATGCATAAAGCTATAAACCTTAACATGAAAATATAAGGTTGAAAGACCCTTTCATATCGGACGCCTATCAAATGTAGGAGATATGTAGACGCGTGCTCCCTGGTTAGCCTTCGTCTTTGTATATCTCGATGAGTTTTTCATGCCTATATATATATATATATACATTTATTTAAACACATAAGAGACGACCATAATAGGACATCTGACTCACTAGAAAGAGCAGTTAAACTCTAAACCACTTATAGTTGTAATTCTGAAAGGGAAAGAGAAATAAAAATGTTTACCCTATCTTTCCTGGACTATGCATAGTTTCGGCAATCTTCTGTAAATAAAATAACATTATTTTACTTTACAACTGGCGTTGCCATCTTCAGCAGGAAGCCAAGGCTAACATATAGGCATGAGGCGATAAGGACCATACCTCGAGTCAATATGCTATAACTTTTCAACATCCACCACGCACGCGCGGTTTTTCAGCAGTAAATATAACTGCCGATTTTCTTTCAAAATTAGCCAAAAAAATCCTTTTAGCATTAATTAATAAATCTTAGGGTAGCAGGACTCACCTGCCGTTTGACCACACAGAGATTTGTTTATAGTGGCCTAATGCTTGTGTTCACATAAGCTCACTCCCTCCATGAAATCGACATTACATGTACAGGTGCACCATGTGCCACATGTCAGATGACGAAATGTTCATAAAGCAACGTGAAATGAAGTGCTTTACTCAAGAACACAATGCAACGCCCGGTCTAATACTCAGAACGACCATATCGCAATCGTGAGTGCAACATCATAACCACTAAGCCATGCGCCTTCACACACACACACACACACCACACACACACACACACACACACACACACACACACACACACATATATATATATGTTAATAAAAGAAATAAAACATATGCATATATATAAACATATATGTACGTACCTACCTCTACATGTACATATACACGCATATATGAGTACAGGACACCAAAGGGACGTCGAACACATAGAGAGACGAAAACATAGACACAAACCAAAGGAACAGGACATTTTTTAAAAAACAACAAAAAATGGAGTACAGGACAGTTAACACAACGAAAAAACCCCTTCTTCAGTCGCTAAGGTTTCATCTACTCTACGTTTCGAAGGATAAAAGCGATAACTTCATATATATATATATGAATTTAATTTCAAGACTGTATGGCCATAGAGTTTTCAGATGAGTTACGTCTCCATGTGAGAGGTGTCCAAATTTTGAGAAAAAAAAGAGTAATGCATAACACCTAGAGCTTACAGAGAAAGACTAACTTCAAATTTTAATTTAGCATGCCCAAATTGGTTAAGAACAAGTGCTGGTATTAATGCAACAAAACTTCGCTTCCCTGTGTTATAACAAACATAAAAAGTTCCATCAGCGAACGTAGAAACATAAACTGCATGTATGTACGTATGTATGTATGTATGTATGTATGTATGTATTTATGTATGTATGTATGTATGTATGTATGTATGCATACATGCATGCACGCAAGAGATATATAACGTTTAGGCGGGTTTTCTGCTGCGGGCGTTTCTGTCTATTGAGAAAATTTACTTACGTTGCGTCTATTTCTTTTAATCTGATATTTTCGTTCTCTCTACCCGGTCAATTAGTCAGTCAGTCAATCTCTCTCTCACCCATTCTCTCTCTCTCTCTCTATTCCTCTCTCTGCATGTATGTATGTCCGCCAGCCTGTTTGTCTGTCTCACCATCCGTCTCATTCATCTATCAGTCGATCTTACATTTGTGATGCAAAGATTTCCTGGGAACAAGCCTTTTTATAATGCATGATTTTTTTTTTATATCTATCTCTAAAAGAAAGACTGACGAGAAAATCAAAGAAATTTGATCTAAAAGCAACACGATCATATAACACTGGGTAAATGGTGTAAATACTTGTGGTCGGGGGAGAATTATACGCTCAATTATCGATCTTATGTTTCATGTTATGCATGCTTATGTGTTATATGTTTAGTAGATACTTTCTCCTTTTCTTTATCTATCTATCTATCTATCTATCTATCTATCTATCTATCTATCTATCTATCTATCTATCTATCTATCTATCTATCTATCTATCTATCTATCTATCTATCTATCTATCTATCTATCTACATACCCACACACATATCAGATGCATACACGCACACGTGAACGCGCATTCAGGCATATATATATATATATTATATGTATATAATATATATATATGTATGTATAGTATATGTATATATATATATATATATATATATATATATATATAGTATAATATATATAATATATATGTATAATATATATATAATATATATATGTGTATTATATATATATATATGTATGTGTGTATTATATATATATATAATATATATATAATATATATATGTGTATTATATATGTATGTGTGTATTATATATGTATGTGTGTATTATATATATATATATATATATTATATATATATATATATATATATATTATATATATATATATATATATATATATATATATATATATATATATATATATACATCAATGCATGTGCAATCACTTGCGATAAAATAGATGACGAATTCGGAGTTTCAGCTACGTATAAGTCTTACATAAGCCCCGCAATATCACAAGAGAACTTCATTGTAGACGTTAAATGTGGAATAATAAATCTTGCATGAGCGTATGCTTTATGGCATCAATTTGAAAATTAACATGCTACAAGAGATAATAACAATGGAAGCACTATATCCCAGTTATGAAGTAGATCAAGGCTATAAAGATGAAATGTCTTTGTAAATGTACACAGATGGACATAGTGAAATTCTACCCGTCAATTACTAAACGATTTCTTTAATAGCCTTGTAGGATATTCACCACCATTTGCGGCAATAACATATACTCATAATAATGCATGCTAGGAAGCATCTCTTGTTCTTTGATGGATCTTTGTAGCGAAAGAAGAATAACCAGCCATTGGATGTCAATATAGGTATGTGCAATGATGAAAGGGTATGTGAACATGCAGGCTTGTCTTTTGTACAAGTTTAAGACCATATGTAAATATTAGATATATTGAAAAAAATATCTATCTTCTTCTCTCCGTACTTTATCATGAATGTATCGTCCAAGAAATTTCCTTATGTTCATTAGATGAAAAAATTCCCTCTCTCAACTGCAAAATCTAAAAGCTTCTTAATAGATTGAGGCAGAATGCAACTGTAACAATACGTCACTCTGTTAATTAAATGGTGCCTCAGAACAGAAGCGAAACAGAGTATACATGACTATCCAAACATATCTGGAACTTCAAGAGAAATTAGATTCATAAAATCACATTAAGAAGCTGGTACAGTGAAACCGCAAATTCTTTATCGCAGCTGGGCAAAAACACGTTCCCTTGACGGTAAATATATTATTGTCATATAGATTTTAAGATATTTGATAAAAGAAATACAATCGATACTCTCAGAATGCAGAATGTATATGAAAATAAATATTGCTTGAAGAGCATCAAATAACTAGACCAGGGATAAAATGTCGTGTGTGGTTGTAAAAAATGTTATCGCAGACCTTAGTTACTATTGTACCAAGTATATCACTTTGACTAAATAGCTACATTTGATTAGAGATACGAAAACTATAACAAGAGTTCTCAAAATTGAATGATTTCGTTGGAGAAAAGACGGAATGTTAATATTGCACAACACAAACACACACGCGAGTGGGAGCTTGTGTGCTCACTGCTACTATAAAGATTGTCAAAAACATGATCTCTGTCAAACGAAGGCTTTTGGTCGAAACGTCAGTAATTGAGTCATCCGAAATTTGTAATATTTAAAAAAAGTTTTCCTGGTGTTCACTATTTTTTTTTGGTCACTCCGTTTTAACTACAATAAGATATATAATTATAATATTCACTAATTATTGAGTCTTTATAATCATATTGCCGAACGCCTTCAGAATGAGAGTCTCCCAGTAGCGACAGTAAGAAATTTTATATGACAATAAACAAATACACACAACATGTTTATTAAATACTTAGTTTCTGTCTTTATAATTGTGTAAGTGACCCATACACAATTATAAGCGGTCACAAAATTATATTTACACATATACAGTATACATATGCACATAAAGATACACACATAAACACCGGTGCACATACATATATGTACAGTTCTACATATGTATATATGATATATATATATATATATATATATATAATATATATATATATATAATATATATATATATATACATACATACATACATATATATATATAAACGAAAAAGGGTAGCTATGGATGAGGTAATAGTTCACATATTCGAATACAATCTGTGAAGTAACACTGTATACTTATATTTTCACATGCAAACGCATCCAAACATCTCCATAGATGTACATGCATAAATACATACGCAATGCACACATATATATGCACATTTGAGTGTAACTATATATATATTTCGTGGGTGTATATGTATGTATGTGTATATAGATATGTATATTACTAGATATACAGACTTTCTTGTATATATATATATAGGTATGTATATGTTGGTACACATGTGCGTCTGTGAAAACGTGTATATATAAATGTATATTTATATTTGCACCTGCATCTTTCAATGTACATATGCGTGCGTGTGTCTGCCACTGTATCTATGGGTCTGTGTATATATGTGTATATATATGTATATATGTGCACATACATACACATACACGCGTGCACACCCACCTTTCTCTGTATTCATGCAATACTTTTCATACAGTGCTAAAACATTATCGCTCCTGGTCTCTGATATGTGTGTTAGCATTGAAAAGTTTTCGATTTGTTTCTGTTTCTTTGTTCTGTTTTTGATTTTTTTTTTGCTTTCTTTCTGCCCTATTCTTCCAATCTTTTCCTATGGCTATGCTTATCTCCGCGATAAATATATGGATTTTCTGTTGCTTTTTTTTTTTTTTACATTTCGTTGTTTTCAATGTTGTTGATGTTGGTTGAGTGTGTTGTGGTAACATTCGCGTTGATAGATTTCGTAAAGATGATAGGATGTGATGGGTGCATTGCTACATGTGATGGTGGTGGTGGTTCCTATAGGAAAAGGGAAAGAAAGAAAAAAATAGATGAGCTATTATAGTTATATTCTTCCTACCTTTACATTATAATACCAACATAATGCACAAGAGTTCAAAGGCACCTGACTTCCCATTCGAATTCCAAAATACGCTTCGTGAAATGTCTGTTAATATCATATTTCATAAGGGGGCTATCAGAGTGGCTGTAACAATAACATACTAATAAATAAATAACACTCAAACACAAGGAGAAACACAAGCTAACGCACGCACATACATGCTCTCACACACACACACACTCACAAATATACATAAACACATTCATACACAGAACACATTAACAGCAATAACCTAGAATGTTCACCCTCTTCGCAAAATACAAGCAATAAATAAATACATAAATAATAATAAAAATAAAAATAATAATAATAATAATAATAATAATAATAATAATAATAATAATAATTAATAATAATAATAAAGCAAAAAACAAACTGATCGGCAACAACAGCATTAATATCACAAAGCATCATTAGCTTCAGCATTAGCATTGCATCAGCATCATCATCATCAGCATTGGCATTATCATATTGATCCTTGTCCTCATCGTCGTCGACATCAACAGCAACAGCAACAACACCAAAAAATTGCCGACAAGAGTTACGATGAGACGGAGAAATAACAAGAACATCAGCATCATTAATGATACCGTTGAAATGTGATGATGATGATGATGATGATGACGATGACCGATGATAATTATGATGATGATGATGATGAAAACGATGACGGGGTCTCATTCAACAACGACGACTACTACAGCTACGATGCTTTTGCCGGTGGCGGTTCTGTTAAGGACGTGTTAGTTGAGGTGAGGTGGCAGTGAGACAAAGGAATAATACCTGTTGGCTGTGTGATGTAACAATCTATCCATCTCAATGACGGAATGTTCCTGATTTGATGCGTCATAAATATATATATATATATATATTCATTCAGTCACACGTGCACACACACACACACACAAACACACAGACACACATACATACACATGCAAATCTCTGTGAGTGTGTATGTGCATGTGTGCAAGAACAATATGTATATACATATTGTTCATGCACACATTTGTTTTTTTTATGACGCATCATTTCATGAGTTGATGGCTTATAATTTGATGGATATGTGTGTATGTGTGTGTGTATGTGTGTGTGTGTGGTGGTGGTGGGGGTACACACAAGAGTAAAATAATGTGGAGAAAATAGTTCTCGAATACCAAAGCAAACTCAAGTACAGTTATTTTCTGAAGCTGAAAATTTCAGTATCCGTTATACCGAGATTTTTTCAAAATATTTAAATAATAATAATAATAATAATAATAATAATAATAATAATAATAATAATGTAGCTCTAAATATGCAGATAGACGGGATGGTTATGGCTGATGATCACAGGGCTGTTCAACCAGTGCTGTTCTGTGAAAAGGAATAAGACAACAACATTGGCAAGAAAAACATCGTTAACTATGTTAATACAAAATTTTTTTGTCATCGCTAAGACCGGCTAGAAATATCAACCGAACATCCCTCATATCACACACTATTTTAAAAATGAAAGAAACATTAAATAATGTCTTCCTGAATGTATATGTGTGTGTGTGTGTGTGTGTGTGGTGTGTGTGTGTGTGTGTGTGTGTGTATAGCTGGTTGGATACGGATGAAATATGTCTTTGAACATAAAACTGATGATTCAGGTCCAACCTAAGGAGAAAAACAACAATAACACTGGGATACCATAAATGTAAAAAAAAAAAAAATACATGCGATGTGTAACATGTTACATAATGGAAAGCCTATAATGTAGGAGAGGCGTGATGAAATATTTTATTGCTATATTTTAAATCTTCCCAAATACTCGTAAAATGCACCCAGAAATAGATTCCAACGGCTACGGTTAGTTTTCTCTCTGGGAAAATAAATATTAGACAACAAAAGAATTACTTGCTCTGTGAAACATAAATTCATCACGTAAACATATAAGTGTAAAGCTTTCGCTTGACATCAGTGTTCATCACAGGTGAATGGCCAAGTATGACTAGAAAAAAAAAAGCTATGGAGTAAGGCATTAAATCGCCGGGAGGTGGTAAATGTTAGGAACGAACATGTTATAGCCGGAAAAAAAAAGTAGTTTATAATGATGAAATCATGACTATAAAAGAAAGGCTTAACTTGAACCCAGAAGGTTTTTCTATAAGGGTTCAACTGCAATAAATCTATCTTGGATCCCATCACCACCACTACTCTATGTATTTGTGTGTATATATTTATATGAAGAGAGATGCAGACAGACCGAGAGAGGGAAAGAGATACATGTATACAGGCATGGATATATACGTACAGACTACATAGATATGTATATAATACAGGTATAAAACCTGCATCGTAGCCAGTTATAAATTTGGTATTGTTCCTATTTAATCCTTTTTCTATGCTTTGATAAAAAGTAACTCGAAGCGATAAATCCCCTTCTGCTTCATTATTATACATATATAGTTTCATTGAGCATATTCTCATATCATAATTCTGCCACTATAACTTCATATATTTTTCGCTTTTTTTCCTCCCCACATTAACTTATGATCTTCTTATAGTTTTCCTTCTATATGTCTATCAACCCACATATGTGTGTGTGTGTGTGTTCATGTATGTATGGATATATGAAGCAATTTCTCTGATGACTGTGCACTCACAGACAAAACCAGAATAGCAAGAGACTGATTCGACCAAAATGATATATGTGCATACATACATAATTACACACACATACACGCACGCGCACGAACACACACACGCACACAAACACACACATACACACGAACACACACACATACACACACATGCACACACACACACACATGCGCGCGCGCACATAATGGACACAAAAAATGTTACTGATATTTTATGCCGTATATAATGCATACATGTTACAGTAAGCAGATTGATTTTATTATAAGCAAGTTGGTCCTTGATTCAGCATTATCAAAAGATTATAGCATAAACAAATTGCATAGCAGCATGCAAATTCAGTAGGATCTCGTTATTATAGGTGAATAGAGGAGGGAATAAGTGAGAAGATAAAGTGCATGGGAGCGGAGTGTTACTGGGTGGTCACAAAGGATATCGTGATCATGTCTACCCACATGCACTTTCGGGTAGACCCGCACACGTTCACACACGCTTGTATAGACGCTCACATACGCTCATATACTGTAAGGATGGAAGAGGAATTTGAAGTTGTCAGTTGTAAGTTAACCTAAGTTTTCAGCTGAAATGAGGTAAGGACTTTTTGGCACAACATTGCGTGGATCATACGTGTGAACAAGCCTTGTTACTTTGCGTGACTTTGAGTTTAGCTGAGTGTTACATTAAGCATACATAGGACTAGGGAAAGTACGTCTCCTTACACTGAAATTCAATGAGTTCCAATGAGTAGACTGACCATTTGCTGAACACCTGGAGCATATGCCTACTGAAATCAACAGAAAGTTCCATCACCGTGTGTAGATATGCGCGCGCATTCATATGTGTGTATGTGTTCTAATAACTATGTCATTAAATTCACACTATCGTTTCAAACTGTAATCTGTTAGTAGATTGATCAGATTTATATCAAAATTCGTTTGAGATATAGATAATAAAATACACTCATGTCAAAATCTATACAAGGTGTTAGATGTCTTCTATGCTTGAAACAAAAGCAATAACTTTGATCTTCCTGTTTTCCTATCAGTTAATGATCAAGGACGTTAAACATTAGGTTCTTTCGTCCTCAAGGCAACTTAACATCACTAATTCTCTATGAACTCTCCTGTAGACTAATACCAAGTACACCATTATCAATTTTTTTTTCTGCGTTCCACATTAGACTAGTGCGAAGTGCACCATTATCAGTTTTGTTTTTGTGTTCCACATTTTATTCTAGTTATAATTCTATCATCACCGCATCTGTGTAGACTCCCAGGCGAAAGTAATATATAACTAGTAAACCAATCACAGTGCTAATTCTCTACATTCCAATCTACTAAAATTCTATACGTGCGAAAAACAATATTGAAAGTGTAATTTTTGCATGAAAAAAATATGTATTACTGAAGAAACTGTAGATTATATACAACTGAAAGTTTTTTAAAAATGGTAAAGCAGATAAGAAAATCTTAATCAATGTTCAGCTTATCGATCGAATGAAACACTGCTTGTCACTTCAACAACGCCACTATCAAAATATGCTACATAATTGATATCGTGTAAGTGGGTAATGCATTCAGAAAAATAATTTTTCAAGATTTTATTAAGTGAATAAGAAAACTAAAAATTAGAATGCCTCTTTAAAAGCATTTTTTAGATGCATTTAGGTTTATTTTGTTGTTTAATGTGTTACTTACACACACACACACACACACCACACACACACACACACACACAATCACATACGTATAGAGATCTATAAATATTCCCTCGTATTCATACAAACACTTAAAACTAGTTCATACATTCATATGTGTGTGGGTTTGTGAACATATACCACATAGATCAATGTACACTACTCACTCCTGCATATGTGTGTATGTGTATATATTTTTAAGCATCTATTTAGGTACTAAATGGCTATAAAATAATGAGTGGTGGTTGATAATATATACTCTGCAGATCAATTTACACTGGTTACTTATACAAATAGCTAAATGCATTCACACACACATACACACAGGTGCTCGCGCGCACACACACACATACGCATTGGCATACTCGCGCGCGCACACTTATATATGTTGACCTCATAAGAAGCTTAACAGGGTTCTCAGTTAAGAAAGTGTCCTTTCTAATATCTTGAAATTATGCGTCCCAGAATTAGTTCCTTATTAACCTTTTCTATATTTTTTGCCGCTTTGTACTTCTCTCTCTCCGGGGATTTCTTCCGATCGTTAGAAACTAGCCACAATGTGACGCGTTCTCAAGGAGAAGGGATGAAGACCTTTGACCCTACCGAATATCGTTCTATTCTACTCGCTTCAAACATCGCAGAAATCATGGCGATATCCATTATCAACAATCTCCAGCACTTTGAATTTCTTACCCATCTTGAACACCAGCAGGTCTTTCGTAAGGTCGTATTTGCAAGATTTCTTCTATGTTACTCACCAGAAGACTGGTGCCCTTAAGAAATTGGGCGGATGCCATAATGTCCCTCATAATACCGTCAAAATTTTCCAGCGCCCCTGGCACCCAAATCGCTTGACAAAACTGCTCGCTTTTGCATCCCATCTGTTTTCATTGTTTGTACATTTTACTTCTTGTTACTATCGAGGCGTGTACTTTTGGAGCTCTCACACTGATGCACCTGTGGGTTCAGTTCTATTTCTTATATACTTTCTACAATAGACTCTCGACTTAATTATCTCTACCTTCAACAACACTTCTTCGCAAATGATATTACCCTTCAATCCACCCTTTATGTCAAATTGACTTCAAATTTACGTTGAAGTTATGAACATCCCTTGAAAACGTACTGCAATGGAATCTTGTCAAGCTGATCTCCAACAATAAAAAAAAAACATAATTATTGCACTCAGGTCAAAAGAAAAATAAAACAAAATATCTCACTTTATTTCACTGCATATAGCGAACTCGAGAAGAACCCACAGTACATTACTATATTAGCATTTAGAACGGCGCTGGTACACACAGATGCTCTCCGTCACATGGGAAGATAGTACATTCAATTTATTTGCGTGAATTTGTTCAGGGACACATTCCAATATCTGGCCTACAGATATGCTTGTCTCCTTTTTCCGCCTTTCCTACTGGAAATGCTGTTTCGAGTCACCTTTTCTTAAGTATTTTTAAATTCATTCAACTATTTTCATTTCGGTACCTTCACACACACACACACACACACACACCACACACACACACACACACGTATATACAGACAACAACAGATGGATTGTGGTTCACGGCAGCTGTTTCAGACGTAATTTTTATTGATGTTACATCATGCAAAAAACAATTTTCATCGGGTGAATACTTGTAAGAATTAAACATTTTTAAAAATCTCAATAACAAGTACAATGAACCATTTTGACTCTACCTACGAAAATTCGGTCAGCGAGTGAATATACTACGTAGACGAGTACGTGTTTTTACTTCAAATATTGTTTGTACACTAGCAATATCACCAAACTCAACTTTGGTGCTTTACTATTTAAATGGCATCAAAACTTCCCCGAACTAGTTCTGATGCGCGCCAACAGATGGCAGAACACGGTTGCATGCGCAATGAGTGCTAGCAGTGACCTGCATGAGGCAACGTGCCGAGTGACATCACTGTGTTTACTTCGCAGATAGTGAAATTTGTGTTTTTGTGATAACGTGTTTGCTGCAGTCTGCAATTTTTGTAATGGACTGGGAGTGGGACAAAGGGCAAACGTGAAATTTTGCGTTAAACGTGGGAAGTCTGCTACAGAGACATTGAGCGTACTTTGGCAGGCTAACAGCGACGAAGCAATGGGTCGTACGCAATGCTTCAAGTGACGCGGGTGCTTCAAAAGCTGAAGAATGGCCCTGGAAGACGATGAGCGATCTGGACGACCGACCATGACTACAGGGCAATGTGGAGAAAATTCATCAGGTTGTGCATGAGGATCGTCGAAGGACAATCATCGATGTTTTGAAGCCTTTCGAGGAGGATATTCGGCGCGCGCAAAAACTGGATTCTTCACACCGTCAAAGCACCCTGTCACCGATGTCTCTTCACTCGTGAGTTTCTCACCCAAAACAACATGGTGTCGCTTTCACACCGTCCCTATTCGCTAGACTTAGCACCTGCAGGCTTCCATTTCTTCGCCAACATGAAAATGCACGTCCTCATTTCACTTACGGAAAACGTTTTGGCGTGTGTATATGGGTCTGTGTGTGTTTTATATTTGGTAGGATGGTGTGTGTATATGTTTCTCTCCCTTTTTTTGTAAATTCTTAAACATAGGCGCTGGAGTGACTGTGTGATAAGTAGCTTGCTTGCCAACCACATGGTTCCGGGTTCAGTCCCACTGCGTGGCATCTTGGGCAAGTGTCTTCTGCTATAGCCTCGGGCCGACCAATGCCTTGTGAGTGGATTTGGTAGACGGAAACTGAAAGAAGCCTGTCGTATATATGTATATATATATATGTATGTGTGTGTATATGTTTGTGTGTCTGTGTTTGTTCCCCTAGCATTGCTTGACAACCGATGCTGGTGTGTTTACGTCCCCGTCACTTAGTCTATCGGTCTCTTTTGCCGAACCGCTAAGTACTGGGCTTACAAAGTATAACTCCCGGGGTCGATTTGCTCGACTAAAGGAGGTGCTCCAGCATGGCCGCAGTCAAATGACTGAAACAAGTAAAAGAGTAAAGAGTATATTTCCTTCTAAGTATATATATATACTACCAAACAAACATGATTTTTATTGAACTCCTCATACATTTTTGTTAATATTTTCTTATTACTATCAAAGAATGTATATATGTATTTTAATACTTTTGTGACAACCAGTACTTAACACCACAAAGCTTATACAAAGCTTTACATTTTACTTTTGACAACTTTCTCTAAAAAAGTGAAACCCGTCAAGTGAATAAACATCTTTCAAACCTTCTCTCAAATATATTTCCATCGTGCGGTATTTTACAACTTTACTTTGTTATATATATATATATAATATATATATATATATATGTAAAAGTGAAGAAAAATATACAAACTGGGACAAGAACTTGAAACATTTTAGAAGACGACACAAAAAACACGGACGGGACCTTCGAAGCCCTCAGTCATCAGTCAAGAACCGGATCATCTTCGCAATTTCGGCTGATTAATCTTGAGATTGCTCCGATCTGGGCAGCCCCCAAGGGAAATCTAAGCCAAGCGCATTAGATTCCTTGGAAGAAAGCCTCGAAAGTATACAACACAGGGACGGAAAACGGACGATGTTACACGAATAAAAATACAAAAATACGTAAAAACAATAATGATAGCACGAATAATAATACAAAATACGTAAAAACAATAATAACAAAACCAGGACGTCAGGACAAGCGTCTTTTCGACATGACGAGTTAAGTTTAGGGCTGGCTATGGAAGAGTGACTTAAGGCAACGGAGAACAAACAAATACGTATTACCATAATGGCTACTGGATGCGAAAAGGCAGTAGTCGCTGGCTGGTCACGTGAGCACAAAAGAGAGGAGAAAGGGACAGATGAAGTGAGAAAGAAGGGGAACAAGGGAGGAGAAGAAAGAGAGGGAAAGAGACAGGTCAAGTGGGGTGTAAGGTGTGAGAGGCAAAGAAATGTGGGAGAGGGGGGACGGAGGAAGAGAGAAAGAAAGAAGGGGAACAAGGGAGGAGAAGAAAGAGAGGGAAAGATACAGATCAAGGGGAGTGCAAAGGGTGAAGACAGAGAAATTTAGGAGAGGGGGGGGGGAAGAGACAGTGTAGTAGAGTCGTACCAATGTTAGAGAGTAATATACTTACGTATAGGGTCAAAAAGTGGGTACGTAGCCGCCATGTATATATGCACGCGCGCATGTATTTCGTTAAAACAGTATTTGATACGAGAATAGCAGCCAATCTTCTATTCGTTAACTTGGTTTGTGCAATGTAATCGATCAAACGGATTCTCTAAGCTTCCATACCTGCTCTTTAAACATGTAATATGTTTAGAGTAAAAGCAAGGTTCATTGGCCTCCCTACCTACAAATGCATAGTCAACTGTTTTGAATGTTTAATATGCTCAGTGCACTTGTTCACCTTTACTCTGCCATTAAAAAAGCTGGTATTCTTATGACTTCCTTTAGATATCTTGGTAATGGGAAAAGACCGGATGGGAGAAAGAGCGGGGGTGAAAAAGAGAGGGAGAGATGTGGGCAGAAAGAAAATGAGAGGCTAGATTAAAGAGACTATAAATTTCAGAATAGATAGATATACACTGATATTTATCTATCTACCATTTTTATCTGTGTGTATGTGTGCATATGCACTTTGCATGTACGTGGCATGCGTGTATAGATACATATCTATTTATGTGTGTCTGCGTAAAACATTACGCCAGTTTTAATTCAATCTATCGTGATTTTTCGTAGTCTTATCGTGAATCAAAGAAAGAAAATAAAGAAAAGGTAATAAATCGTCTGCCTTGGTTATTGTTATAATATTATCAACTCAAATAGACTTTTCTGTATTCTTTTATTGTGTATTAGAACAAAATACTTCTTTATTCAAGTATTACAATTGAAGGAAACTGAACAGCTGCTTTGATATTGGTCAGGCACTTGAGCAAGAATTACGTTGTTACTTCCCCTTTATAGAAAATACAATTCTTTGGTATCGATCCGAAATATGAACATTTCAGCAAGAGAGAGAGAGAGAGAGAGAGAGAGAAACTGCGTGAGTATGAGAGAGTGAGTGAGAAAGACCGAATGTGAGAGAGTGCGAGAAAGAGAAAGGGAGACTGTGTGTGTGTGGAAGCTTTTATTATGCATCAACCACACCCAGTCAATGTACAACCCAGCCTATTGATTTCTTCCATAGGCGCAAAAGCCTTTCTAGTAATGCGTAGGGGCGTATCTAACAGTTTCAGCCCATAATAATTACTAGTACGGATTTCATTGACTTCGTTTTGCGGTCTACGTTTTATATTTTCGTATAATAATCGTTGTAAAGCAAAATGAGAAACGAATATGCTTGAAGCTCTGTTATGCAGTAGACAGAAGTTCATATTCTTATCTGGATATAGGGTCACGTTCGTCTATACTTATCTGAAAAGCATTAACGTCATAAGTGATTCGGAATGGTTTGGGGAGTGTAAGTTTTTTGAAAAATTTCCCAAATCAACGGTGCTTAATGGAATGTAGTAACTATTATTGGATTGTACAGCCTGGTAAAGTATAGAAGCAAAATTTCCCTCAGAGCTTGTGAAAAAGGACATATTGGATAATGCAATTTCATATACACTATACTTGATAAAAGAAACGAAATAAAAAGAAATTGATCCTTACGGCTGGAACACCTTTGATCATGTATTCTCCTTGATCATGACTAATATGGAGCTAAAGAATAACACCAGTTATTGAGTTCTGTCTGAGTAGGCATGAGAATTATGCATATTTTCTTGGAAGTGGACAATGGGTTATTGTTCCCTTTATATCTTAAATAAATATCTTCAGTTTGAAATCAAATTATATCATAGAATATATTACTCAGAATATTATCTCACAATATTTTCTACATTAAATGAATCATTATTTCTATTGATTACATTTAGTAAGAGGAAAAGCTCCGATATCATGGAAGAAGACTACATGAGAAGTTACCACGCATTTTTTCCTTCCAAAAGCGCTTGTGGCATACAAAAATGAAATCGATTTAAATAAGAATCGAACCTTTGTCATTGGCCAATTATAGTATATGCTTACCTGTTCATTAAACTTATATGGTAGAACAATGGCTAGTGGGCATATATTTCTCCAATATTTATTTAATATCTAGACTTCTAAAGGTGGGTTGTTTCATTTGATATGCTTAATTCATAAGAAGAAATCGATATATATGTATATATGTGTGTACATGTGCGCGCGTGTGTGTATGTATCTGTGTGTGTGTTAGTTAACTTAGTTACAATACTACTAAATAATAATAATAAAAAAATTGTTTTAAATTTTGTCACAAGGCCGACATTCGGAGAAAGTGTAGTGGATTCCAATAGTTGCTTTGTACTTTATTTTAACGTTCCTCATATGATGAAAAGCAAAGTCAATAATTCTTACTCTACAAGCCACCAGGGCTCGAAAGAATATAGAAAAAACGGTGCAGATGAAACAAGCTGATTACAGATACATGTAGAGAGTGAAAGAAAAGTTGTATGTAGTCGAGGAGAAATTTGGAAGAGGTTTTAAAATTAAAGGGGCAAGATAACTAATTATAAAAATTACTAACATTTACACAAAATCACAAATGCATGAAAATGTATATTAAAGAATGCAATGATTAAGCAAGATATGCTTAAATTCAAAACGAAATAATACATCCAAATCTTGTTAGGTTCTGGCCCACATGCGGCTAAGAATCTACTTACTGGATCAAGTTAGAATATTCTTGGTGTTTCTTCGCGAGCCCATGAAGCTTTGTTGACCCGAGTGTGTTCCTAACATTTTTTGGATGGATGGATAATAAGCTGTGTAATACGTTTGTATTGTTTTAAATCGCTTCCTGTCCTTCAAGTGTGCCTTATATTCTAAACCCAAATGCGTTTCAATAGTCAATCTCCATGCACCATTGATATGGGATTATCTAAAGTCCTTCTGGATCGATCTTCGAATAACGGTGAATCTTAGTTTGCCATTCTCTTCATCAACAACTTAATTCTTGCTTGAGTAGAAGCATAATCTTTCTCTCGAGGAGGCGCTTCTAGTAATCTATTTTTGTTGTTTTCATTTGGTGTTATTCATTTAGATTTTATTCCCTGTTTCAGTTTTGCGTTTCCTTATTTCGGCGCTTTGGAAACTATCCTCTGCAAACATCACGCAGCTCGTTGTACAAGGCAACACAACAGTAAAGAAGTATCATTTGAATTCGGCTCCAATTCTAGTACTCCTTTTATAGACTTTGAGGAAGTACAAGCTATTGTGGTGTATCTTTACAACAAACATGTCGATCGTCAGTAGTTTATATGGGAAAAAATAATTTGCCATTGACACTATTTTTCGTTTCCCACCGCAATCTGAGTAACGTTACGTGATCACTCGATTTATTGTAAAAGGCAGTTAAATATAGCTCAATTTACAGACTATTATCTTCAAAAAGAAGAATACATTAACTAATGTAAACCTAGGTAAACAATGCTGGAAAATATGGTGGCATAGCTAGTAATTAGAATGCAATTGGTCAGTCTGCTGGCATAGAGAGGAGTTAGGCCTAAAATACAAGAGATACACCTGCAACAATAGCAACAGGAACAAACTTATGAATGAATTTACATAATATACACAAACATTCCTGGGAATAAACAAATATACCTGGGGAAAATAAGATAATGTGACATAAAAATGCAACTGACGTACAGGACAGGAACTGCATAAATAAAGAAATTGAAATTGGATTAGTTTCAGCGAAAATTTATAATATATATATATAACCCAGTCCTGAACTATACGGTCGTTATATTGACGACTGTATCGGTGTGACCTCACTCGAACATCTAGACTCTTTCCTCTCTTTTGTCAAATCTTTTCATCCTGCCCTCCACTTCTCCTGCACTATTTCCGACGCCTCAGTCGTCTTTTTCGACATTTCGGTCACCATTCATCACTCCACTCTCACCACCTCCATCCACTACAAACACATAGACTCACACTTATACCACAACTTCTCCTCCTCTCACCCTAAACACACCAAGCTTTCCATCCCCTATTCTCAATTCCCCCGTCTATGCAGGGTCTGCAGTGACAACCATGACTCTCAGACTCAGTCTCAACTCATGGTTCGCCACTTCATCTCCTCACCACTATACACACCGCCCTTGCCAGAGCACGTTCCGTGGACCCAGCACCCGCCCGCCGTCAACCGTCTCCCGTTTCCCCTCACCTACCACCCTACCACCCTACCTCTCCAGTGCACCATTCTGCGAACTTTCCGGCGTCTCCAGTCCGATCCCTCCACTTCGCACATCTTCCCTAACCGACTCCGCCTCTCTTTCAAACGTGCCCACAACCTACGAGACCTCTTGGTCCACAGCTTCTTCCCTAACCCAACATCCCAATCCGGCTCGTTCGCCAACTCCCGCCAACGCTGCTGCACTTTCCATTACCTCTCCAACACCCCCTCCTCACAGGCACCCATCATCGACCCTATAATATTACTGACTCCTTTACCTGTACTTCTAGCAACGTCATCTACTGCATCTCTTGCTCTCTCTGTCCTTCTCTATACATCGGTCAAACTGGACGTCGCTTGCTGACCGGTTCGCGGAGCACCTCCGAGACATCCGACTCGGCAACGCCACCCCGGTATCGCGCTATTTCCGTTCTGCCGGTCACTCTCTACAGCACCTGTTTGTGTTCGGATTATCCTTGCACAGACGTCATCCGCACTCCCGTCTTCGCCATGAGCAGAGATTAATCTTCTCTCTTCGCTCCTTTGCCCCTCATGGGCTCAACTCTCCTCCCCTCTTCATTTAACCCTCCTCCTCTCTCCTCTCACACCTACCTCTCCTCTCACACCTACCTCTCCTCTCACACCTACCTCTCCTCTCTTGCTCTGGCACCTACTTCCTCTCTTCACTCCTATCCACCTTCTTCCTTCTAGCCTATCCCTTCATCGAACTTTTATACTCAGCGCGAATCATCATGCTACAGGTACCTCTTTACCAATTTTCAGCAAACATTTTATTAATCGAAATTTTTCATCTTTATGCTCTCCGACACTGTTGACTTCTCACAAATGCATCAAGCTGTTACTGAAAAAAAGGGGAGACAAAAAGTCACCAAATTTAGTTCGAACACCTTATGTATGCATATGTACTATATATTAGGTATATACAATTTATATGTGTGTGTGTATGAGCGTATAAAAATTAATGTAGAAAGCTTTATGCAATGTGTTACCAAAAAGGAAAACTATAATTGTCTCTACATATGGTTAGAGTGTTACAATTATGTATACAATTACGTGTTTTAACCACAACAATACAGCTTTTTAGGTTGTATTTCTAACATCCTAGTTATATTTAATTATACATATATGGATATTACATAACCACACACACAAACACGCATATATCTATATCCATCTATCTATCTATCTATCTATCTATCATCTATCTATCTATCTATCTATCTATCTATCTATCTATCTATCTATCTATCTATCTATATATATATATATATATATATATATATATATATATATGTTGGCAAGGTATGCTGTTCAGTTGAACGATTAAAAAGACACGTCAAAGACTTCATACTATGGCACCGGCTCCTTCGGCCAGCCAGTACTTATGTAATAAAATGTGAAAATCTTTGGCGGGGATCAATAATGATACAAGGGCCTCACCTTGCGTTATCAATGACTCAATTCAATGATTCTTTGAAGCAATGGCTTGTTCGTATAGAAGAAAGCAGATACATACGTACATACATACATACATGCACACATACATACATACGTACATACATACATGTGCGTGTTTTGGGCGTGCATGTGTGTGTAGGAGTGAGGTACATTTGCATTTGGCAGTTCATAAATTACTTTTGTACGACAATTATGTTCACTTACCTCGATATTAAGTGAGAGTTATGTAGCAGAAAAGAAATATCGATGTCAGTTTGTTTAAATTTTGCTTTTTATTTCGGTTGAATCGATAATTAAAATTTACTGAAAAATGCAAACAATGCATTTTGAGATGGAGGTCTTAGGAATAGTAATGGGTAGAGATGGAAAGCAGTGAGTGTGTATGCGTGTGTGTTTGTATGCATAAAGATAGAAAAAGAAAAGTAGTGTGTGTGTGTGTGCATACAGATGGAAACAAAGTAGTTTTGATCAATATTAAATATCACTGAATTAATTTCTAGCGAAATCTGACAACAGTAGAAACAATCTCATTCGTCTACAATGCTTTAGTTTTAGCTCATGATATACATTATTACGTTTTGTAAGGCAGCGAGCTGGCAGAAACGTTAGCACGCTGGGCGAAATGCTTAGCGGTATTTCGTCTGCCGCTATGTTCTGAGTTCAAATTCCGCCGAGGTCGACTTTGCCTTTCATCATTTCGGGGTCAGGCTTTACCTTAAATACTTGAAAGTTCGATAAAATATGTAACAGTCATGTACTGGGAAAATTTTGACTATTTTTATAGTGTTATTGAGTGTGTAGTGATGGGGAGAGATATAAGATAGTACAAGAGGGTGATGAATGGGGAGAAAGTGGGAGAGAGCATGTGTGTGTGTGTGCACGTGTGCGTGCGTGTGTGTGTGTGTATATTTTTGTATCTGAAAAAGAAGGAAAGGAAATAGAAGGGGAGACATTTTGTTAATATCTTTGCAGTTGGTAGGTTTGTTAATAAGAATTCTTGGATTACAGTGATTGTAAATCCAGCTGTTTACTCCAAGGGGGGCAAATGTTACTTTTCAATAAATTGTTTGTATTTCCTTTTTATCATTGTCTTGTGAGTGTGTGTATGTGTGCGCGTGTGTTTGTCATTTTGTATCTGAAAGTGTGTTAAGGAGGAATGGTCAAATTGTCAAAAACAATCAGTCATTGGCTTTTAGCAATGGTCAAGCCAGCTGGGGGCCAAAATATCACTTTTCAAAAAAGTGTCTGGATTTCATTTTTATCATTGTCTTGTGAGAGAGTGTGTGTGTGTATTTGCGTGTGTGTGTGGGTCTCTGCATATCTGAAAGGAGTGTTAAATGTATATATATATATATATATTATATATATATATATATAATATATATATATATATATGTATGTATGTATGTATGTATGTATGTATATATGTATGTATATATATATATATATGTATGTATGTAGTATGTATATATATGTACGTATGTATGTATATATATATATATATGTATGTATGTATGTATGTGTATATATGTATGTATGTATATATATGTATGTATATATGTATGTATGTGTATATATGTATGTATGTATATATATGTATGTATATATGTATGTACGTATATGTATGTATATATGTATGTACGTATATGTATGTATATATGTATGTATGTGTATATATGTATGTATATATATATATGTATGTATATATGTATGTATATATGTGTATGTATCTATGTATATATATATATGTATGTATATATATATATATGTATGTATGTATGTATCTCTCTCTCTCTCTCTCTGTATATATATATATGCATATATATATTCTTTCATTCTTTTACTTGTTTAGTCATTTGACTGCGGCCATGCTGGAGCACCACCTTTAGTCGAACAAATCTACTCCAGGACTTATTCTTTATTAGCACTGTACTTATTATATCGGTCTCTTTTGCCGAAACGCTAGTTTTCGGGGCGTAAACACACCCGCATCGGTTGTCAAGCGATGTTGGGAGGAAACACACACACATGCACACACACATACACACACACGCGCGCGCGCACACACACACATATGTATATATATACACGACGAGCTTCTTTCAGTTTTCGTCTAACGAATCGGCCCGAGGCTATAGTAGAAGATATTTGTCTAAAGTGTCATGCAGTGGGACTGACCCCGAACCATGTGGTTGGTGAGCAAGCTACTTACCATACAGCCATTTCTGCCTATATATATATATATATATATATATATATATATATATATATATATATATATATATATTATATATATATATATATATATATTATATATATGTATGTATGTATGTATGTATGTATATATATGTACGTATTATGTATATATATATATATATATGTATGTATGTATGTATGTGTATATTGTATGTATGTATATATATTATTATATATATGTATGTATATATGTATGTATGTATATATATGTGTATATATATGTATGTACGTATATGTATGTTATATGTATGTACGTATATGTATGTATATATGGTATGTATGTGTATATATGTATGTATATATATATTATGTATATATGTATGTATATATGTGTATGTATCTATGTATATATATATATGTAATGTATATATATATATGTATGTATGTATGTATCTCCTCTCTCTCTCTCTCTCTGTCTATATATATATATGCATATATATATTCTTTCATTCTTTTACTTGTTTAGTCATTTGACTGCGGCCATGCTGGAGCACCACCTTTAGTCGAACAAATCTACTCCAGGACTTATTCTTTATTAGCACTGTACTTATTATATCGGTCTCTTTTGCCGAAACGCTAGTTTTCGGGGCGTAAACACACCCGCATCGGTTGTCAAGCGATGTTGGGAGGAAACACACACCACACATGCACACACACATACCACACCGCGCGCGCGCACACACACACATATGTATATATATACACGACGAGCTTCTTTCAGTTTTCGTCTAACGAATCGGCCCGAGGCTATAGTAGAAGATATTTGTCTAAAGTGTCATGCAGTGGGACTGAACCCCGAACCATGTGGTTGGTGAGCAAGCTACTTACCATACAGCCATTCTGCCTATATATATATATATAATATATATATATATATATATATATATATATATATATATATATATATATATATATACATACATACATATATATAATATATATATACATACATATATATATGTATGTATTTCGACCAGGTAGAGGCTGCCTAACACAGCTCCTGCAACACTATGACTGGGTGTTGAAACACTACTAAATGGCTCAAATGTGGATGTATATATCTTGACTTTGCAAAAGCCTTTGAAAAGTCGACCATGGTATGATCTGTCACAAACTGCGTGGTCTCGGCATAGGCGGGAAACTTGGAGAGTGGCTGCACAACTTCCTAAAGACAGAAAACAGGCAGTTGTGAGCAATGGAGCCACCTCCAGGGAAACGCAAATAACAAGCGGTGTCCCACAGGCACTGTCTTGGGGCCACTGATGTTCATAGTGGCCCTTTCAGACATGCCTTCAGTTGCTACGATGACCACCCTTGCTAGCTATGCAGATGACACAAAAGTCTCCCACGCAATACAAAACCCTGAAAATATTGCGCATCTGCAACATGAGCTGGACACAATATACAGGTGGGCTGAGGACAACAACATGCAGTTTAATGCAGGTAAGTTCCAGGCCCTGCGCTACTGGCACACAAAGGTAAATGACGTGAAGACTGGATACATTGGCCCAGGAAGAATTGCAATCCCTGAGTCAAAATCAGTGCGTGACCTGGGCATTGACATGAGCAATGATGCATCTTTCCAATGCATATTGCTAATCTGGTGATAAAATGCAGACGGCTAGCTGGATGGATTCTCCGAACTTTCAGAACAAGAGAGAAGGAGACACTGATGGTCCTATGGAAAACATTTGTCCTCAGCCGCTTGGACTACTGCTCCCAACTTTGGTCACCACACAATATAAAACAAACAGCAGAACTCGAAGCAACTCAGAGAAGCTACACAAGAAAACGTCTCAATGCAAAATGTCAGCTACTGGAAAGACTGAAGGTATTAAACCTCTTCTCCCTGGAGCGGAGGCGGGAGAGATATGCAGTGATATACATCTGGAAAATCCTGGAGGGTCTTGTCCCAAACTTTGGCATTCAAAGTTACTCCAACCGCAGAACGGGGCGCCGCTGCGTGGTGCCAAGGATTCCAACATCACCATCAAAATACAGGTCCAGATACTGCAACAGCTTGGGTTTCAGAGGACCACAGCTCTTTAACATCCTCCCTAAATGCCTGAGAGACTTACATGGTGTGGATGTGGGTTTCTTTAAAACTAAACTGGATCTCTTCTTGTTGGGAGTCCCAGATGAACCTACCTCACGACAGGAACACGGATGCGGGCAGCAGCACATCGAACTCCCTTGTTGATCAAGTGCCACGTATCAGAGGTGGATTCACAAACTATAGTGTAGCTCATTCAGCGGTGGTGCCCCAGCATGGCCGCGGCCTTCGGGCTAAAACATTTTAAAGGATTTTAAGGATTTATATATATATATATACATACATATATATACATACATACATATATATATATATATATATACATACATACATACATATATATATATACATACATACATACATATATATACATACATACATACATACATACACACACACACACACACACACATATATATATATATAGTGATGATGAGATAAATTGGGTCATTGGCACGGATTTTCGTCGATGAGATCGTTCGGTTGATCCTCGCCAGAATAAGTATTGTCTGTTACGTAGACTTACCTATCCTTGAAGAGTGAAAGCCACTTCAGTGTAGTTCTTTCAGTAATAGGACCTTCTCTGTACACAGCATAAACGTATGTATAACCTTCGGAAGCTTTGGACACTTGACTGAAAGCGATGAGAAGTATGTACCGAAAATGCTATTTTCATTTTTCTTTTTACCAACATCATATGTTTGAAAAGTGGTAAATTTTCTTCAAATTTCAAAAGCGTTTCGCAATAGATCTAGAGGCAGAAGAGAGCTAAAAAAGAGAAAAAAAAAAAATTATGAAAACACCACGGAAACCATTTTCTGGTTCATTCAAATACCATTGGAAAATGTATGTATGTGCATGTATTCATCTATGTGTGTGTGTGTGTTTGTACGTGTGCGTGTGTGTGTGTGTGTGTGCATGTGTGTGTGTGTGTATGTGTGTGTGTGTGTGTGTGTGTGTGTGTGTGTGTAAACAACAATAATATTTTAGAATAATCGTTTTAGCTAAGTAAGACTTAACAGAAACCAATGTATTCACTAATCGTCTATCTGACTTAGCTTATAGCATACAAAGTCAATAAGCTAAGTACAATAATACAGTTAAATAAACTACTCTTGATACTCTAAAAATTGTAACCGTGTATTCATCTCGGAAAATTTATATCTTTGCTCATTTCAATCAAGAAGAAAGCCAAGTGGTTTACGTTACCCATGCTATTTCCAAGGGGTTAGGAGCATTAAATATTTTTTGAACTCAGAAATTGGAATGTTTACAGAGTTCCGAATTGCATTGGCAAGATGAACTTCAGGAATCCAAACTTGCATTTCAGTTTTCAGAGATTTTATAAGTTGTGCAAAAAATGTTTTTGTTCTGTTTTATTTAAAAGATATTTGTTTATTCTGACGAAACACATGGCAATATATCTTAAAGGATACTAAAATGAAATAATGTGGCTTTGATGTTCCGAAATGCATTAAATACCATAATTTTATGAGCAATAGGCTTCAGTGGGGAATCGATACTGTGTCACAGGCTTTCACTGCAAGGTTAGTTTTACGTTTACTCTACGAGCGGTCTGCAGTGTTTAGTTAAGAATTTTTAATGCTGGGCCTTGATGTTTTAATTAAAGCATTATTGCAAATCAACTACAAGCATTGCGTCATCTTTTGGATGTCTTTAATCTAGCTGCATTTTCATTTGTTTGCAGTCCTTGTATTCATTTAGAAAACAAATCCATTAAAAAAAGATAAATACACGTAAAACACGTAAAAACAAAAATTACACCAAATTAATAAAGAAGCAATCAAACAGAAAAAAGTCGAAGGATGGAAAATTTGAAATAAATCTTTTAGTGTGTTATTTTTTGAAATTTGCTTTCTGATTTTAGATTTTTAAAGTTCTTTATAAAAGTCTCATTCTCCACATCTGTCAACATTGACTTTCAGACAGCTTCAAAAGGAATAATAAAACGAAACAAATTTTTAAGCGGCCTGAAGATTGCTGTCATATTAGCTACTGTCCAAAAGTAAAGGAAACCGTTGATTGCTATCTTCAAATTTATTTTCAGTATTAGAATGATTTTTATTTATGATATTTCCGTTCACAAACCACTTCTGTCTCTCGAACCGGCGATATTGTTCACATGATGTTAAGCGGATGAGAAACAGGCCTTCTCCTTGATAGAAAGCCAGCATATCACGAGTTTACTTCCTTTTCTCGGTTATCGTCAAATTGCTCTCTGTAAGTGATTGAATCAACTGACAATTTTACAGTATATCCACAAAATACATCGACAAATTACACAGCTGAAAAGCATTTAATTAGAGGTTTGTGAGTATGGCTCTTCTGTGGTGTCTTGTTTACGGGAACGCCGCTGCACTGTGGCTGAGGAACCAACTAACGACTTTTCAATTGTCAAACTTTACCATACAGTATGACTGGTAATAATTTTGTTGACCCGGAGTTATCATTGTGGCGTTGAGTCGGCAGATTCATTTTCGTATTGCATAGAATGTCTTGTGATATATATTCCGTCTCAGATTCCATCTACATCAATTTTGCTTATCATTTATTTGGGGTTAGTGAATAAAATGCCAATATCGGGCGGTAGATCGACAGAATTTGAGATCGTCAAAATCGATACCTTGCGTTATCTATTTTGGTTCTATGTGATTTAAGCCGAAATCCTGTTTGCTATCACCAGCATAAAATAAAAAAGAGAAAAGTAATAAGTTTAGGAAGTCCTTAGGTGTCCAAGTTATTCAACTACCCACTCGCCATTCCGGTGCATGAATGGCAGAAGAAAATGCATGGGAACGTTCAAATTGTGTGCATTCAACGATAATGATAGAGACCCAAGTTAACTTCTGCAGGATTTGAAGGTTAAGAAAAGCCAGAAGGCCGAACTCAAATGCTATATAATCAAGGGAAATCCATATTCCTAAAATCTAGGAGTCTATAAAAACTTAGTGTGTAAGAATTGTGACGTTCATGCATTTCTCAGAGACGTTAGCAACGGAAATGAATACATTAGTCGAGTATCAAAACCGCGACTTAACCCATTGAAACTGTTTTCATTCACTGGTGCTCGTCAGAAACCAGTGTTTTGTTTTAACAAAGGTTTTGACAAATAATATATGATATATACATGTTTGTGTGTGTGTGTGACTAGGTTACGTGTGTGACCTAGTGGTTAAGTTGTTGCACTCACGATCAGTTGATCGTGGGTTCGATTCATAGATGGGTCGGCACGTTGTGTTCTTGAGCAAAACATATCATCTCACGTTTTTCCAGTTTCAGTTTCAATCAGGTGAGGTTAGACTTCAAGTAGCGTAGACGAAATGATACGAACTGCTAATACTTTGACTAGTGGACTGTTACCATATGAACTGTACCACATTATGACGCATAGCAATAACAACAACGACAAGGACAATAATTACAACAAAAAGTATTATGTATGTTGAGAAGGGCATCTGAATTATCTAGCGGGAATTCAAATGATCTTATAATATATTCAGGGAATGGTTTCGGCAGTTTATTCAGCCACACAATGTTCGTTACAACACTCGTAACAAATATCCTTTTAACTAAATTAACTCAAGTCAAATAACTAAGTCTATTTGTTGCTTCTCTTTGAACACCGAAATATATCTGTGCATGCATGTGGGTCTACATGTATTTTCTTTCTGCGCGCATACGTTTGCACTTAAGAAAAGGTAGCTACGTACAAAATTAACAATCTTTTACTAAACCCAATGTATAGTCTAAATAAACTTTATTCGTAAATGTTTCACAACTGACCTCTGTCCTTACAAAAGATCATGTCCATCGCTCTCATTTTCTCTGCATTTCCTTTTCCCTTTTCCTCATATTCAAACAAAAAGTCTGTCCTGTTAATCATTTCATTTAATAACCTTAAACCCTTAAACGTGATATTATTTTTGCTGAATATAATAACAAACTAAAAGGATCAATTTGTGTCTTTAAATCGTAAAAGCTTTGGTTATGATGTCCCTGGACACGACCGTGCTAGCTATGTACAAATGACCATTTTTAACCTTTTCACTTTTTGATCTTGTGGCTTTTTATTGACATCTACCCAACTTAAGTATCTTTTTGATCCCAAATCCCTTGAACCTTCTCCTTCATCTTGTCACTATTTAATTACCAACGTGTGTTTATGTATGTATTCTTTTCGCGTTAATGCTGTTTCCATCTGCGTATTAATCACATACTGTCTCAGTATCCTTCTTTTTCCATTTACGATACACTACTACCTGACTTGTCAAAGAATCATTTCCATTATCACCACTTAGTCTTTTCTATTATTTATGCCAGTCAATCTGAAACCTTGTGACCTTCCTCTTTTTCTTTCTTCCTTTTTTTTTATTTTCAATTCTTTTCTCATTTCTCCTTCTATTCGACGTAGCTGCTCTTGCGAAATCAGCAATTCTTGTTCATCTCACATCCCAACCACATAAAAATGCAAAAAAAAAAAAAATAAAAACAAAAAAATTATCACCAACACCCCTAACACAACCAAGGAATGGCACATTTCTCTAAATCCACCACCTTCCCATCAATATCACGCAAATCATTGCAATCGCCATAACGACAACCTCCAACACCACCACCACCACCCAGATCAATACTATTAATAATATTAAAGCAATGTTTGGAGCCTTTTCTATTAGAAATACTTTTCTAAAACCCCTTTCGTATGATTCAGCAAGATTAAACACCCTACAAAATATCGTTGCCGACTGGTTGATTCCAAAGTTACTTTCAAGTCATTCCATCAGTATAATGTGCAATGTCAAAACTACTTATATTACCAGATGATTCGCGTTCGGAATAAAAATTGAAAATAAATTTTAAAATTCGAGGAATCTATTTCTCCCTTCCTATCGTCCCGTTTGTCCCCAGTACACATATGAAATTGTCCATCGGGAGAAATACCGCATAGTCTGAGAAGAACTATTCTACGTGTTAGCAGGACCCTCTACAAATAGCAACCCCATCTCCTGTCTTTTTAAGTAGCGGATACATTAGGGAACAGAGATTTAAATAAATAAAAAAGTTGGATGGTCATGTCGGGAACGTCATTGATCATGCGTCTATTCGGCCAAGGAAGATCTGGAAATAGAAATAAAAACCGGTCTTGTCACAACCACTAACATTCTCACAACAACGTTATCACCACCTACAAAAAGCTCCTACAAAAATGACAGTGACGGCAGCCTCCATCACCACTACCACCACCACCAGCACGACCACGACCACTGCTACCACCATCTCCATTAGCTTCTGTAATGATCATCTTTGCTGCATTCGTCGAACTTTGTTTTGCTAATCCTTGAAAGACGCTCTTCAAACATAATATCTTTTATGAAAGTCTTTTTCCAGCCAACAATTTTCCACCACTTGCCTTTCATCAAAGTCTGCACCCTTTGACCTCAAGGCAGAGCATAGTCTTTTATCTTATACTCCTCCTTGTCAACAGCGTTCTAATCGTTCGCTTCCCTTCGTCCTCATCCTCAACACCGTTGTCAGCGTTGTCATTAGCGTCGCCGTCATTGCTTTCGCCATTATTCGAGTTGCCTGTAATTCACTTCGTGAAGGATGTGATCAATAGTTTGGAAAACAATCTCATGAATATAGATATAAAATGAATTAATGCCAATCAGGAATCGTAATATATATACATGTGTGTGTGTGTGTGTGTGAGAGAGAGAGTGTACATACATTCATGCATATATATATATATATATATATATATATATATATATTGTGTGTGTGTGTGTGCATGTATCTGGGTGAATGGGTGTGTATTGACAATAACAACATATTTTCACTCCGAAGCACTTAATATATCTTACGAAGGCAACCACACATAAAACTTTCGTAATAAAGCAATATAATTTCTAATGATTTAATCAATAGATTTTATAAAAGCTTCCATTTTTTTCTGTGTGTTGTCTTTATCGGTGTTTCATCTAATAGGATTAAGTTGGGAAGAAATATATAATTGAATGAATAAAATAACGAATTCAGGAGTAATCAA